>NC_044391.1:115552585-115812585 GCF_006542625.1 Nomascus leucogenys | reverse complement strand
CCATCAGCAAGGTGAGTTCATATTCCCGCTGAAGGTGGAGCAACTGGATTGGAAATAAGTTCCCTGAGGTTTGGCTTCTGTCTATGGAAACGCCAATGGATTATTTGTGTTTTCAGAGGGCTGCAGATGTTACCATTTGTGATTTTCAAGAGCAAGTGAAATGTCTTTCAGGCAGATGGAGCTAGAATGGTCTGATCCCCTATGCCCTGCATGTGAGACCTTGTTAAAGCCGGGGCCGGCCTCCCTGGCACAGCGCTCATTTATTCAGTCTCCACTCATACATGAGGCGTGTGCTGTACAGGGGACACAATGACAGGTGTTCTGCCCTTCACCATCCTTTCATTTAGACTGTAACACTTAACTCCCAGTATTTTATAAGGTAGCCAGACATTTCTAGAACAAAAGCTGGTCTTGTTTTTAGGCCTTTCATATCATGCCTGTTTTTGTACTCTGATTTATCAAGACTTCTACTGCTGGACATGGTGGCTCACGCCTGTAATCCCAACACTTTGGGAGGCCGAGGGGGGTGAATCACAAGGTCAGGAGTTCAAGACCAGCCTGACGAACATGGTGAAACCCTGTCTCTACTAAAAATACAAAAATTAGCTGGATGTGGTGGTGCGTGCCTGTAATCCCAGCTACTAAGGAGGCTGAGGCAGGAGAATCACTTGAACCCAGGAGGCAGAGGTTGCAGTGACCTGAGATCGTGCCATTGCACTGTAGCCTTGGCAACAGAGCGAGGCTCCATCTCAAAAAAAAAACGAAAAGAAACAAACAAACAAAAGACTTCTCTTTGGGCCTTTAGGGCTATTCTGTCTGGGTGAAGATGGTGTAGCAAGCCCCTGCAGAGTAGATTCTCAGCTTGGCTTCATCACCAAGGTGTTCTACTTTGATTTCCACCAGGAAGCATCTCTTTAGTCTCTGCAGGTATTTTACAGCTAAATCAAGTTGGTGTCCAAAGTCTTCTTGATCTTGTTATACTGAAATCTGTAGCAAGATATGAACACCTTTTCAACTGACCTTGGAGATATTTGGAAATTATATCTCTTCCAATGGAATGACAATTTATTGGGAACTTTTCAACAGATGTTGGAGCCAGTCCCTTCTGCTCCCTTCATTTAAAAAAATTATGTATATTTTCCAATTATAAAGATTCTCATGCCATGTATTGTCTGTGGCATTAAATCATTGGTGGACTCATAAAAGAAGGTTTTGTGTTTTCAAAAGCATTTTTTATTATAGCTGGTTTTCATGTTACAACATGTCTTTCTGCAACTGCTCCCCAGACCAATAGTTTCCAAGCTTTTTTGGATGGAAAATATTTTCATCAGGAAAAGTTTCTGAGCATCTTTCCCAGCATGTTCTATTTATTTACCAGTTTTGTTGTGCAACAGACAGAAAGCAGAATAAGAGCCCCCACATTTTTTCTAAAAAAGCTGCTAACATGTTCAGGCGGGACTTATTATGACAGCAAGACTCATCTAGAGTTTGCCAAATCCCCTAGCCTAGATAAGTCAAACCCAGAAATGTCTAAGTTCATTGAAGTTGGGGAATTCATAAAAGTAGGGAAGTTTTTTGTTTTCTCCTCTGCAAACTGTGGGAAAGGAAATGGGAGGTACTTACCTACTCCAAGCCCAGTGAGGGGACTCAAAAAGGTGGGGAGTCTGTGCAAGAAAGGGAGCGACCTGCCCCCCAGCCTGAGGCTTGCTGAGGTGCCTGAGATCACCTTGTGTCAGTGGGGTGTGGGGAGAGAAGTGTCTGGAGGGAGACTGACAAGCATCCCAAAGTATCAGAGAGTAGATTACACGACAACTGGAGTCTTCCACGTATCCAGAGACTGTGAAGGTGGGTGGCTTGCTGGGGCTGCCTGAGACTCAGGTCAAGCACGAGAGAAGAGGTGGGAGGAGCCTGCATTAGCATGGACTGGCCGAGCAAGGATGCCTGAGTCCCTGTGGGCCAACTGGATGGTCCAGAGGACTGTCAGGTGTGAGCCCTCTGGAGGGACATCTCCCGAGAGGTAGCCTGTAGAGCTGATGAGAATCCAATGACAAAAAAACAAACAAACAACAACAACAACAAAAACAAAAAAAACCAGAGATGTACAGGAGCTAAGGAGGGAGTTTTACAAGACAATGCACTGCTAGTGACAGGGACACTGAGTGCCGTGTGTGGGTCTCCCCTGGGAGAGGAGGAGGCAGAGGGACATCACCAAAGAACACACAGACATGTCCTATGGAACAGACAGGATTTGGGGGATGCCCACCTCAGCAGAAGGCACCAGTAGCCAGATTAAAACAGCACAACCAATCATGCAAGTCTTCGCCCCTTTCCCCTCTGCCCCCAACCTGGAGGAGCTGGGGACGGGAGGGGAGAAAGATATGAAGAGCGAGTGGAGGAAGAGGGAAGACCAGCCCTCTCTCCCATTCCCTGTCACTGGTCCTCAAGCCACGGGCGGGCCTGAGGTCAGGGAGAGAAAGAGTGCTCAACTGCATGGGAGTTAGAATTTTTGATTCAGACTGGCCTAAACCGTTTAATACCTGAACCGGAGAACATTTCGTATAGCTGGAAGTAACCAGAAAGCTGAGGTATCTTCTAAGATGTCATCAAGGAGGGGAAAAAGATATCCAGAAAAGCATGTCTGAAGGCAGCACTGGGAGAAAAATGAAGCTGTTTCTGGTTTGTTCCCTACCAAGGTAAGTCTACTCGATAAACAAACGACACTAGAAAATCTGGAACTAACTTTCTTTCTTTCCTTCTTTCTCTTTCTTTCTTTCTTTCTTCCTTCCTTCCTTCCTTCCTTCCTTCCTTCTTTCTTTCTTTCTTCTTTCTTTCTCTTTCTTTCTTTCTTTCTTTCTTCTTTCTTTCTTTCTCTCTTTCTTTCTTTCTTTCTTTTTCTTTCTCTTTCCTTCTTCACAGGTAAAAGTAAACAAAATGGAAGTCCTAATATCATCTGCAGTAGCTCATCACATGCAGTCCCTGAGGTGAGCTGGGTGAGCTCTCAGTTTGGAGGCCAGAGCTCCAACGTGGTCCATTCAACTGGAGCCCAACCCAGAACTCGCGTGCAGACTGAGGCCTCAGAGTCCGAGGCGCTTGACCCAGCTCTGAGCAAATGCCAGCCCAGACTGCTCACCCATTCTTCAGTCAACACCCATTTCCTGCCTGTTCTCAAGACTTTGTGCTTGGAGGATCCCTAATAAATAAAGCAGACAGGATCTCTGCCCTCGAGAAGCTTACAATCTAAGACTAGAAAACACACTATAAACACACACACACAAATATATGTTTACAAATTGTAGTTAGTGTTGTAACAGTGGCAGTTTAAAAAATGGGTACAGTACAGTAATAAAATATAGTGTGTGTATAGTCGGTGGAGGCAACCTCCTGGCAAGACCGCTGTCTAACCACTGCGGCAGCTGAAAGGTACACACACAAAATGCCCAGCAGTGATTGTGCATGAAATTGGACATTTTTATTTTAGAGGAGTGTATTCCTGAAAGGGAAATGAGAATGACGTGTGTGTGTGTGTGTGTGTGTGTGTGTCTGTCTGTCTGTCTGTCTGTGTTCTACTCTGAGTAAGGAAACATGCTGGGCAGTGCTGTGGAGAGAGATTTAGTAGGTAAGTCTAAGCCAGGAGCCTCTTGGCCAGTGTATGTGTATTTAGGAATACCTGAGCATCTCTGAACCATTGAGAGTATCAGGGCAGTGAACATGCCTATGGGACCCAGTCCTAATGCGTCTGGGCTAGGAGCAGACCAGTGGGGCAGGAAGAAAGGGCCTCAGAGGATGTCACAAGGAATGATACAGAGTTCTCCTTGAGACAAGCCACCACTTGGGACAAAGCTTCTGCTCTAGACTGCTGTCTTAGCTCTTTTGCTTTCCAAGTTTTGGTCCAAGGTACGAATGATAAAATCACATCTCTACCATGTGCTGCACAACTTTCCAGGTGGCTTATACATGTAATGTCATTGAAATCCCACCGCAACCTCACGATGCAGGCATGAGTATCTGCATTTTGTGAAGAGGGAGCTGGGCTCACACTCATCAAGCCCTTTGGCACTTTCCGTGCAGAGCCAGACTCCTGCTGCAGACTTTACTCTGCAGTGCCGGAGCTTCCTCCTCCAGCCCACAACGCCTCCGGACACACCCTAGACACTGAGCATCTTGAGGGCTGAGACCATGTCTCACTCATCTCTGTAGCTCCCAGAGCCCAGAATTGTGAGGAATGCGTTGCTCATTTATTTATTCATCCAAAATAAATATTTACTGAGCACTAATTATGTTCCAGGACCTGTGCTGTAGGGTCATTAAATATTTGACAAATGAAAGAGGGGAGGGAGGGAGAAAAGGGGAAAGCAGCCTAGGGGGCAGCTGGAGGTACAGTGGGGCCCCAGGGCTGTGTGGGAGGCAGGCAGTGCGGTGGGGTGGAGGAGCCCTTGGCTGGGACTCACTCCCTGGCTCTGGCATTAGCTTGCTGCATGTCATTGCCTCTCCGGGCCTCATTTTTTACAGAACTTTCCAGTGCTCCTCAAGTGATTTTTCAACAAGTGATTTTGAAAGCTCCATCGACTGAGCAAGCCATGTGGCCTGCCCATGCCTTTCTCTTGTGTCGCCTTGTCACTTGTGTCACCTTGCCCTAGTTCGGATGAGTCCTGCTGAGAAAGAATTTCTTCCTGAGGAATGAATATCTTTTGAAGATTAATTCACGCATGAAGTTTGCTTTTTATTATCTTTTTATTTATTTATTTATTTTTGAGGCAGGGTCTTACTCCTGTCACGCAGGCTGGAGTACAGTGGTGCAATCTCGGCCCACTGCAGCCTCAACTTCCCAGGGTCAGGTGATCCTCCCCCCTCAGCCTCTTAAGTAGCTGGGACTACAGCTGCACGCCACCATGCCCACCTAATTTTTGTCTTTTTTGTAGAGATGGGTTTTGCCATGTTGCCCAGGCTGGTATCAAGCTCTTGGGTTCAAGTGATCTACCTGCATTGGCCTCCCAGAGTGCTGGGATTACAGGCGTGAGCCACCATGCCTGGCTGAAGTTTGCTTTTTACATGGAGCACTTACTGTATGCAGGACACAAATCCATCGAAAGTTGATTGACTGATTGGTGCGAGTAGTAGAAAAAAATTGGAACTCAAAATGTAAAATTCTGGGTGCCAGTCCTCACTCAGCGATAAGTTGCTGTGTGACTCTGAGCAAGTTACTTCTTTCTCTGGGCCTTAGAAACGGTGATAATTAAATCAGCTCAGTCAACGCCTGGAAGAGGGCAAGGGCTGTTGGCATTTTTAAAAAGTTTCTTGGGCGATTCAGATGTGCAACCAGGATTGAGAACCACTCATTTACTTGTTTTTCTTCCTGTGTAACTGTAGAGGCTAGAAACCGGGAGTCCAAGGCTTTGAGACTCCCAGCACAATTGTCTGAACTATAGGAAATATGAGAAATGGGTTTGTTATTGTTATTACTAATAAAATAATCATGGAGGAAGATAAAAAGCAAATGGAAGATGATATAGTTTGCATATTTTTTGTCTCCAAATCTCATGTTGAAATTTGATCCCCATTGTTGAAGATGGGGCCTAGTGGGAGGTGTGATGGGGGTGGATCCCTCATGAAAGGCTTGGTGCCATCCCCCTGGTAATGTGTGGGTTCTTGCTCTATTTGTTTCCAAAAGAAGCGATTGTTAGGAAGTGCTTGGCACCTGCCTCCTCTGTCTTTTTCCTCCTCTCTTGCCATGTGGAGTCTGCACCCCTTTGCCTTCCCCCATAAGTGGAAGCAGGCTGAGGCCTCACCAGATGCAGATGCTGGTGCCATGCTTCTTGTACAGCCTGTAGACCCATGGTCCAAATAAACTTCTTTCTGTTGTAAATTACCTAGCCTCAGGTATTCCTTTATAGCAATACAAATGGACTCCTACAGGAGGTTTAGGAGAAGAAAGAGGAGGAAGAGAAGAATCAGCAACCCACATAGAATATTCCAACATTGGAGGAATCATTACTATCTTCATCTAATCTCTCGACTTCAGTTTCCCAACTGTTAAAAAAAAAAAAAAGGAGAATATCTAATTCCTAGTAAACTGGCTCCATAAATAAATAAGTAGCCTCGATTTGTAGCATCTGGACATTACCCTGGTGTAAATACTCCTACCATGGCTGACTTTCACTTATGAATGGTTTAACAATGGCTCAAAAAAACCCTGGATCCTTAGCAACGGCTTTCCTAAACCTGCACTGGCCAGCTCCAGCAGAGCAGAATAGGGGAATCAGTGAGTTAAACATATATAAGTGCTTGGGACAGTGCCTGCCTCATAGGAAGCACTCAATAAATACGAGTCGTTACCATTATCATTATGGGTATTAATAATGTTATTTTCATTATGGTTATTGATAATATTAGTCATGTTATTTTCTTTCATCTTATTTTGCTAATAGAACTCTTTGTCTCTAACAGGACCAGAGAAGCTGAAAGATAGGATTTTTTTTCAGTGAAAGATAGGATTTTTTTTTCAGTGAAAGATAGGGTTTTTTTTCAGTGTTTCAAGTAGAAACCGGGTAGCTCCTGACACCTAGGCAGACTTCTTATGCAATCTGCTTTATAACCAGGGTCATTTAACAGAAAGAGATTACATTTATGATAGTTCAGAGTTTATGAAGCACCGCCATGGCTTTTTCTCCTCTTTTGATACCTACAACAATTCAATGAGATAGGCAGGAATCCCCATGTTGCAGAAAAAAAATTAAGGTTCAGAGAGATTGTAACTTATCAGGGTCACAGGGCTTCTGCCAGAGGCGGAGCTGGGTCTCAAAAAAGTCCAGTGGGGCTGGGCGAGGTGGCTCACACCTGTAATCCCAGCACTTTGGGAGGCCAAGGAGGACGGATCACAAGGTCAGGAGATTGAGACCATCCTGGCTAACACGGTGAAAGCCCATCTCTACTAAAAATACAAAAAATTAGCTGGATGTGGTGGCATGCACCTGTAGTCCCAGCTACTTGGGAGGCTAAGGCAGGAGAATTGCTTGAACCGGGGAGGCAGAAGTTGCAGTGAGCCAAGATCGTGCCATTGCACTCCAGCCTGGTAACAGAGCGAGACTCTATCTCAAAAAAAAAAAAAAAAAAAAGCCCAGTGTTCTCCCATCTATGGTAGCTCCAACTTAATTTCCAAGAGGCACTTATGTGGGACACACAATTTCCCTGACCAGGGACCCCACCAGACATGGGGAGAGAGGGAGAGAAATGAGGCAGGCAGATGACCTCATTTACTCTAAACAAAAGCCCTGAACACTCACTGCATGCAGGATCTTAAAACAAATATAGTTAATTCAGCCTAAATACCTTCAGTGAACATTTTCAGGGAAGGGATCTCCAGAGGGAAAACTTACTAATTCATGATAAGGATAAAGTGGACCCATCTCTCGCTTTTAATGTGAGTTTGAGTTACTACGATAATTAGGTTTGGCAGTGAGGGTATTAAGCTGTGTAGTGCAAGAAGTCCTGTTATTTGTAAAACACCAAGTGCGGTTTAATGGAATGCGTGTGTGTGAGTGCATATTCAGGACAGGCTCGGGAAGACTCCAGCGGCACTATGCAGCTGAGAGTCTGCCAAGTTGGGTAGCTACCAGGGCTCCCCAAATGTAGTTCTTGGGCTGAAAGTCTCGCCTTACTGAAGAGACAATGGTTCCATCTCTAAGGAATGCCACACAAGCCGTCTTGTGTTCTGCGGTTTAGCAAGAAGGGTGTCTGGAGAAGACGCACACGCGTTATCTTTATGATGTTCTCAATATGCCATTGATCCTGCAATGCGTCACATGCCTAGAGTGGGCTCCCTCAGATGGGAAGGGGGATGATTCTCCTACCTTTCCTTCCCGGTCCTCTGGTAACTGAGGCTGGGTGCTTGGGAGAGGACTCAGAAGGCACATGAGGCTTTTGGTGGCTGTGAACAGCCATGTGGTGCAAATGCCCCACAAGGAGAACGGGGGCAGGACCTCTCAGTCCTGCAGGCTAATCACTTGAGAGGTTACCCCAGATTTTTTTTTCGAGGGAAAACCCCAACAATGTATCAACATTTACGAATGCATGTTAAGCAATACTGGGAGACAGCTGTCTACATTAGAGATCAATTTTGGGGTTTGGGTTTCTTTTTTTCACTTTTAGAGTTAAAAAAATTATTAAATCAGTAATCACAAAGGACTCACTTCTAGACCTTTGCTATTTTATCTAGCTGGCTTAGAAAAAGCCACGTCAGTGCCCAGGTGAAAATGTGAGTTCCAGGGAGCCTTTGGGTACCAGGCAGCTTTGGAAGGCGCTTGGAGGACCCTGTTTCAGAGTTCCAGGGCTTTGGGTTCCAAATGCTTTCCAGGCTGAACATTTCCAGGTGATGCTTTTCGAGGAAGAGGGATTTGAGCAGCTGCCCTGAGGCCCTTGTGTAAACACGGTCCACTTTGGCAAGTCCTTCTGGTGTTTGGAGCCGGAGACAAGGAGACTAGCATTTGTCGAACACTTTCTAGGCCCCAGACTCTGTGCTCCTTGCTTTCTCTGCATTACCACACGTAATTGTCACAACCTCCACTATGAGGCAGCTGCCATTATCTTACAGGAGAAGCAAGATACCCAGGTGGCCAGCCCAGGACCTAACTTGGCTCACCCGACTCCTCTGGGCCTCGTGGCCCAGGCATGGATGGCTCAGCTTACACAAGGACAGAACTAGCTCCTTTCTTGCTCCACATGGAATAATTCAGTCCATGGCCTATCGCATTATGACACAGAATGAGGAGGACTAAAATTAAATACTCACTGTTTGCCAAGCCCTATGTCAGGCCCCTGAGAGAGGCAGCACAGGGTAACAGAAGGAGCTCCAGCTTTGGAAAGAGAAGGCCCTGGATTCATGTCTTACTTGTTATTCATAGTTGTGCAGTTTGGGGCAACTTAACCTTTCTGAATCAGTTCTCTCAGCTATAAAATGAATATAATAATAGTACAAACTTTTCTTCAGAAAGCTGTTGTGAGGGTTACATGAAATATTGCGAGAGCCCCATAAGTCTTCAGTGAATTAGCATCATCATGCATTCTTCATGAACCTACGTTAAATGCTCCTAACACGTTCTTTCTTTGGTGTGTGTGACAGAGTCTCGCTCTGTTGCCCAGGCTAGCGTGCAGTGGCATGATCTCAGCTCACTGCAACCTCTGCCTCCTGGGTTCAAGCGATTCTCCTGCCTCAGCCTCGCGAGTACCTGGGATTACAGGCCCCCACCACCACACCCAGCTAATTTTTGTTTTTTTTTAGTAGAGATGGAGTTTCCCCATGTTGGTCAGGCTGGTCTCAAACTCCTGACCTCAGGTGATGCACCTGCCTTGGCCTCTCAAAGTGCTAGGATTACATAATGCATCCTTTTAATAATACAGTCTAAAATTTTGTCCAAAATGGACTTCAGGCTTTTATATCATTGTTTTCAGAGAGTATCTTCTCTCTCTTTTTGAAAATAGAATTGCATTTGCAATTCTGTACGTCAACTCCTTTCCCTAACTCTCTAAAAATCATCTACAGTGCTTTGGTGAGCTTATTAAGTCATTCAGGTACCTGGGAATCCATTTCATCCTAATTCATGGGAAGTAATAAAAGGTTCTGAGAGTGGCAGGGAGGGGAAATGTTTTATTTATTTACTTGTCCTATATCATTTCGCACATACTGCATATTATATTATGCATTATTTAGCACCTATAGTGCAAGGTACTACGGAAGATACACGTGTGAAAGGCAGCTTCTGTCCCCAAGGAGGGCACAATCTAGGAAGCAGCCAGACAACAAAGGCAAAGAGTGTTAATGCCTGAAAAGCGGTGCCTCCAAGGAAATGTGTCATCCGGGGGAAGGAGAGACGTCTTCTGGCCTGGGCACCACGGAGGAAGAGAAATTTGGGCAACCAACTTAATCTTTCGGGAATTGGAAGAACTTTCCTAACCTTTGGACTAGGATTTGAAGAGTGGGTGTGGTTTGGTGGTAATCCAGGAAGAGGAAGGGCAATTAGGGGTTCAGAGGGAAATATACAGGACCTGACAGTGTCTGTCTGTCTGGTTGGAGCTAACAAATTATGTAAGAGAAAAATGAGATCATTTAGGTGGGTGCCAGAGTGTGAAAAACCTTAAACGTCAGGCTGGGGTTGACTTCAGTGGGGAATCACTGAGCCAGGATTTTTAACAGAGAAGAGACAAAAACTTCACCTTGAGGGGTTCTGTCAACCAGAGAGGAGATGGAGACCAGAGGGAGGCATGCTAAAGCCAAGGTCACTGGCCAGGTGACAGCGAAAAGGGCAAGAACTAGAGAGGCATCCAGGACAAACAGCTCAGGGGACAATCCCTCTGAGTTCCTATCCAAGTTCCACCACAGGGGACCTTGTTTACCCTCTCTGGGCCTCAGGTGCCACAGCTGGGAAGTAAAAAGCTTGGGCCAGAAGGTGATTTCTCCAAGTCCTCCCAGCCTGGCCTCCTCTGGCTTTCTGCCTGACATTTTTGTCACCGCTCTTCAAGCTGGCCCAACAGGGGAGGCCTAGTAGTTGTCACCCACCGTGCCTGGCCACCCTCTACCCCCAACAACCCCTGTCGCATTCTCAACAGCTGATGGTTTTTTATTGTACAGCCTTGCAAAGAAGCCCAACTAGTTAAAGCAGTTGTGTTTTGCTTTGACTTCGCAAATGTCTCTGAAACAAATGATGCCAAAACAAAGAAACACATCAATACACACAGCCAGACAATAAAGTCCAACAACACATAAGAATGTTCTTTCATTACAAGTTGACATAGCAAATCAGTGAAGAAAGGAGAAATTCAACCAGCAGGCCTGGGGCAAATGGCTGTTTAGGAAAAAATAATGTTCCATCTCCATCTCACTCTGTGGACCACTATTAATTCCATGTGGTTTCAGAAGAGAAATATAAACATTTACTAGAAGAAAACATAGAGACAGTTCATGTAATCTTGAGACAAGGAAAGCCTTCCTTAGCATGACACCAAAGCAGTTACAATAAAGGCAAGGATTAATAGATTTGACCATATCGATTTTTATTATCATTATTTTTTGAGATAGAGTCTCACTCTGTTGCAAAGGCTAGAGTGCAGTGACACAATCTCGGCTCACTGCAACCTCTGCCTCCCATGGCCAAGCGATCCTCCTGCCTCAAACCCCCAAGTAGTTGGGATTCTAAGTGTGCACCGCCAAGCCTGGTTAATTTTTGTATTTTTAGTGGAGACGGGGTTTCACCATGTTTGCCAGGCTGGTCTCGAACTCCTGAGCTCAAGTGATCCACCGGCCTTGACCTCCCAAAGTGCTAGGATTACAGACACGAGCCACCGCTCCCAACCAGATTTGACCATATAAATACTTACAAGTCAGCATACCAAAGACAATAAAACCATTTCCCAGTGCTGTATCAAACATCTTTTTAGGTGTTCCTGGGATAGGTGGGAAAGCCATTTCTAATTGTCTCGATGTGAAAAGAGGGAAGCGATTAATGAGAGAAACGAAGAGAACTAGCTTTAGGGGGAACTTCAGGAGGGAAGAAAGCCTTCACCACAGCCGGCGAGCAGGGCCGGGAGGACGCGGAGCTCCAGCTCTGCCGCCAGGGCTTCCGTTTCCCCTCTGCCCTGGGGAAGAACTGGAAGGCTCCGCTGGCCTCCCCAGTCCCACTCCCCCACCCCGAGCAGAAGCAAGTGAAGGAGGTAAACGCAGACCCTGCCACGGTTGCCATGGCCTTTCTGCAGCTCAGAGCTGATGGGCTGCCTGTCGGACGGGCAGGGGTGGAGGCACCTCCCTCCAGGCATATGGCCCCAGGGGATGTCCTCGGACCCCTCCCCAGGGCTCCCGGAGCTTGTCTTTCCTGTTCTGTCTCCAGGGCCTGGGTATCACAAGGGAAGGATTTGGTGTCATACTGCCTTCCACAGCCTGTGGCTGCGTGCCAGGCCCCAGTGCCCACAAGAAATACTACTCCACCTGCTCCAGGGGACAGGCAGGCCACGCGACTCTCGGAGCTCACTGAGAAGTGGGTGCAAGTCTCCAGGCACAGAATGCCGCTCATCTGAGCCAGCGGATTACTTCCTTGCTGGGTTTCCCTGTGGGGCTGAGAAGGAGCCCTGGTGTCCCCAGCGGATTGGAAGCTCCCTCTATGGTCTCCTCGGCAACCACAGGCTGCTGGCCTCTCTGAGCAGTGGTCTGGGGCTGAGCTGCCAGGTGACTGCACTGTCCCCATCCCTGCTCGGCTGCAGCAGCAAATTCACATGCGGCAATGAATGGTCCCAGCCTAAAATGGGGGATCTTAGGAATGAAGGTGGTGTGGGGGCTAACATGGCTTCTGGGAAGGAAATTCAAGTTGTATCCACAGGTAGAACTCACACATACCTGGCTTCATGTGGCGAACTAGAAAGCAATGGCCCAAGGAGGGCATCAGGGCAGGGGAGCAGAGAAGCCTCTCAGAGGGCACTCACCCTAAGGGAAGAAGGCGCTGGAGGACATGAATGCGCCAAGAGCCTTGTGGAGGAGGCGAGCGCTTCTGAGCAGTAGCTGAGACTCTGACTGGACCCCGCACCGACCCCGTGCACTTTATGTCTCAGCTCTACAGAGGGTGAACGCCTGGAGCAAGAATGAGCTCCGGACAAGCCCAAGGCCATGCACAGACTGCGTCAGTGAGGGCTCTTCACTGCAGGCAACAAAAGCCGATTCTGGCCGATAGGAGCTAAGAAGGAATGCTGTGGAAGGGTATCACGTAGCTCACAAGGCGGCTGCCAGCAGGACTGGAAAACTAAAAGAAACAAAAGGTTCCTGTGCAGCCGGAACCACAGCCGCAGAACCAGCCCAGAGACAAGGCTGCCGCCTTCTCCCTGACAAAGCCCAGAGAGCCCAGCAGGCACCGCCGATATTGCCCATCTTGGATGCTGGATGTCGCTGCCACCACCATCATTGCTGCCACCGCCGCCACCATCACCACCATCACCACCACCACCACCACCACCACCACTGTCACCACCACAGTTGCCGGAAAGAATCTGCCCCTGTCCCAGCTTCACTGCCATCACTGGCTCCTGATTCAAAGTTGGAGGTGAGTAAGGCTGACTGGCCCACACTTTGGCCTCAAGGAACATGGGGTAAGTGAGTTGTCTGTCCTGTTCAGCTTCTAGATTTGTACATTAGGAAATTCTCCCAACATAGGAGGCTGGGGAGGGAAGGATCAGACACTGACGGCCAAGAAGGAGGAGGAAGAGGAGGAGAAATGAGAAGAAACAAACACTCCAGCTTCAAACAGATCTTGAATAAGTCACTCCTGCTCTCCGGGCTTCAACCTCCTCTTCCATCGTGACCATCCAAATTGCCTGGGGGTCATGGGAGGAAGTGGGTGTGAGAGCCCTGTCGCTGGCAGCGTGGCCAAGTGGAATCACCATCCTTCATGGTCATCGCCATCATCATCTTAAGGATCGTCCCTAACCCGGGGTTCCTCAACCTCTACAACTAACATTTGGGGCCTGTGCATTGTAGGATGTTTAGCAGCATCCTTGGTCTCTACCCACTCAATGCCACCAGTGTCTCCTCTCCAATTGTGACAATTAACAGCGTCTCTAGACATTGCCAAATACCCCTGGGGCAGAATTGCCTCTAGTGGAGACCATTGCTTTAAACACAGCTGCCTCAGTCTTCCTGTGGCCACTCTGCAATAAAGGCCTAGACTCTCCTCTGGGGAGGCTGGGCTCCTGCCAGGACAGGAGCACGCAAAGTCCTAGGGCGCCCTTTTGACTCCTGTTTATAGAGCCAGGGAGGAGGAAAAGGGCAGTCTTATGTCACCAAATATTTGCTATTCATGGAGCCCTGCACAACTCGCCTTTGCTCACTTAGCATGCTCTCCCTCACCCCAACCTCTCCCCACTTGTCCAAATCTGACCCTGTCCCTCTATCTCTGAACTGGCCAGCATTTCTCCCTTTCAAGATGCTCAGTGCCCTGGCCAGACGTGGTGGCTCACACCTGTAATCCCAGCATTTTGGGAGGCCAAGGCAGGTGGATTCCTTGAGGTCAGGAGTTCGAGACCAGCCTGGTCAACATAGTGAAACCCCATCTCTACTAAAAATACAAAAATTAGCTGGGTGTGGTGGCACATGCCTGCAGACTCCCAGCTACTCGGGAGGCAGAGGTGGCAGAATCGCTTGAACACAGGAGGCGAAGGCTGCAGTGAGCTGAGACTGCACCATTGCACTCCAGCCTGGGTGACAGAGTGAGACTCCGTCTCAAAAAAAAAAAAAAAAAAGCCGGGCATGGTGGCACACACCTGACATTCCAGCTACTCAGGGGGCTGAGGCAGGAGAACCACTTGAACCCGAACCCGGGAGGCAGAAGTTGCAGGGAGCTAAGATCGTGCCACTGCACTCCAGCCTGGGCAATAGAGCAAAACTCTGCCTCAAAAATAAATAAATAAATAATGCTCAGTGCCCTAATCCGATACCACATTTTACTCTGTGCTGTACCCCTGCAGTGGGGTGGGGAGGGAGCAAGCCATACACCTACACTGAGAGGCATCATAAGACATCGCCCTGTGAAGACCCTTGTGGAGAGATGTTAGGGGGACATGGCTCATTTCATCACGCAGCACTCTCTCAATTAGGACCCTCGGGAGAGATGCCCAAACCACTCCTGAGAAACTGGTCAATTTTTGTTTTATGGACACCAGGAACTGGGGCTTTTCCCAGGCTTTCCTTTCCTGGAAGCTGTTAGAAAGCTTGGAGCCGAATTTGGGGTTCACCCTCGTTATATGTATATTTATGATTGTCGTAGTTTAGTCTCATTCCTGCCCAATTTTTATGCCCTTACCCTTATTTTTTCCTTTTATTCCTTCTTTTAAATTATGTTCCCTTGTTATGTTTTATGTATTAACACTTTCTGGCACAAAGCATGGTCTAAATAAGAAGATAGATGTAGATAAAGTAGCTCTGTCTCTCTCATATGAGAGCAATGTGTTTTTATGTCTTGTCTGGCTCTAAATTAATGTGAATTTACTGAAAGCAGTAGTTGGATCAGATTCATTTCCTGCCCACCATCCCCACTCCTTCACTCCCTCCCCTGGAATTCAGCCCGTTGCCCATTACATATGGACACTCAGTCAGTATTTGTTGCTCTGTTGATGACTGGTTCTCTTAGACGCAACAAATTCCTTCCCTCCCTCCTTTCTCCCTTCCTACCTTCTTTTCTCTCCTCCTCCTTTTCTTCTCTATCTCTTCCTTTTTTTTTCCCGAAAAATAAAGACAAAAAAGAGGGAACAGATACATTTTGGAAAGACCTCCCAATGAGGTCCTTCACCATGTTCACACCCTAGAGGAGCTGACCCTTCAATTCCCTTCTAAAACCTGCAACAACAGTCTATCAAGTTCATGCTGAAGAGTGGCTTCAGCCAGAAGAAGGAAAGCATGGACTCCTGGGCAGAGCCCCAAGGCCTTCTTGGTGACACTGGTCTTGTCTGGGGAAGTAACATTCCATCCTCGTCAGCTCGTTATCTTTTCTCTGAAATCACCCTGCCTTTTCATCTGGATCCAGCATTCCTCAGACTTTGCCTTCTCCTGGTGAGGCATGTGTTACATGGAGAAAGTAAAATGCTACTCTCAGAGAATATTTGTTGAATGAGTGAATCCTACTGAGGCAGGAAAATAGGGTCTGGAGGCAGGAAACATAAGCTACCCTCTCCTAGGGCATACAACGAGTAAATGACTTTGTAACTTTACTTCACCCTCTTCATTTACATAGGGTGTACTCCAAGTAGAGGGTATTTAAACTCATAAAAACTCTGTAACAGGGCCTTTGAGCCCCTACACTCAGGCCTGCTTCCACACTGTGGAGTGTGCTTTCATTTTCAATAAAGCCCTTCATTCTTTCCTTTGTGAGTTTTGTCCAATTCTTTGTTCAAGATGCCAAGAACCCGGACACCCTCCACGGTTAACATTATTTGAACCTCCCAACACTGTGAGTTAGACAGAGCAGCGATGATGATCACTATCACCTGTATAGATGAGGAAGATGAGATGAGACTTAGACACGTGATTCACAGTATCATCAGGACCAGAGTGGTTGCATAAAGTTCAAGAAATCTGCTGGGGGTGCAGAGCGGGTCTCCATTAAATGTGCACCACCCTAAAATAGAGCCTAGGCCTCAGGCCCTGCAGATGTGCCAAAGACCCCATCGTTACTGTAGAATATCATTCATCTGTTAGTTTGTTTTGCGTTTATGGGCAACACTTATTTATTGAACATGGCACGGTGCTAAGCACAGTGAAGGACATAAAGATGAATGTGTCCACTCTTGAGCAGCTCAAAGTCTAGCCAGGGAAACAGACCTATGGACAAAAGACCACAAAGCAAATCATCAGCACTCTCATGGCACCACTCCTCACCGGCACTCCCAAAACCGTGCATGCAACTCCACGGTGGCAATTTTCATATGGATTGCAATTGTTTCATGCCTCTTTCACCACCAGAGTATGACCTCCTCGAGGGAGAGGGCGGTTTTTGTTTTTTCATTTTATTTTATTTTTTAATTAATTTATTTTTATGTTTTTTTGAGATGGAATCTTGCTTTGTCGCCCAGGCTGGAGTGCAATGGTGCAATCTCCGCTCACTGCAACCTCTGCCTCCTGGGTTCAAGCGATTCTCCTGCCTCAGCCTCTGGAGTAGCTGGGATCACAGGCACGTGCAACCATGCCCGGCTAATTTTTTGTATTTTTAGTAAAGACAGAGTTTCACCACGTTGGCCAGGCTGGTCTGGAACTCCTGACCTCGTGGTCCGCCCACCTTGGCCTCCCAAAGTGCTGGGATTACAGGTGTGGGCCACCGCGCCCGGCCTGACAATTTTTATTTTAACCTTATTTTTCCCCACAGCATTTAGCCCGGTCAGTGGTATCCAGCTTCTACTCAGTCAATGCTTGCTGAAGGGATGACAACAGAGGCCTCTGGGGGCTACAAGAGGAGGACATTTCTGCAGGAGCCATGGAGCTCATCACAAAAGGGAGATTTTGCTTGGAGTTTGAAAGCTGAGGAAGGGTTTGCTGGGAGACAGGGGCAAGGGTTCCAGGCCAGGGGAACCCCATAAACAGGACTAGCCTTGGGTAAACACTTCCTGCAGGCCAGGCTGTGTGTGGCCTGTGGAGTGAAGGGCTTTAAAAGGACTGTCTCTGAACCCCACCCATCCCACGAGTTTGCAGATATGATCAATACCATCTTATACCTGAGGAACGAAAGGCATAGAAAGATCGAGTACCTTGCCCAAGACCACACAGCCGCCATGCCGTAGAAGTGGGACTGGAATCCACTCTGTCATACAACTATAGCCCAGGCAGGAGGGGGAGAGGTCATTACCTCTTCCTTCCCCCTTCTCCTTGGAACTCTTGAAAGATTTTAGCTCTGTCACCAAAACCCCAGGGCATCTGTGATCAATAGGATCTCAGCCATATGCAACACCCCTGGGGGCATGCGGCCATGTGGGGCACCCGGTCCTAAATGTTCTACGTGCATGTGGCCACCCTCCTTTGCCATGCCTTGAACAGCCACTCCACAGCCTCCTCAGGTTCTCCTAGGCTGTAGCCACAGAGCTGAGGTGAATGGCTGCTGTTCAGAGTTATGTTCCTCCCCTCCTTAATCCAGAGAGACCCTGCCTTTACTCCCCAGGCATCTGCACTCTGTAGAGAAGACACCTTGAGATAGGAAAAATCCCGGGCAGCATGAGAGCAGCCAAAAATGCCAGCCGCTCTCTCCTGGTACAGGATTCTGTTTTCCAGAGTGCTCTCGGTGCTTAGTAGTGAAAGAGGATGGAGCCCAGGAGCTGCAGAGGCGGCACTGGGTTCCCAGGGCTTGTGACCCAAGCGCCCATGGTATGTCGGTGTGCTCAGTTACCTGCTGTCTTCACACTAGGCCTCGCCCTCAGTGTGCACTCTCACAGTGCCACTGGAAAACCAGACATTGCTTATCTTCCTATTAGTGACTATCATTCAACATGCTTGTTGGTTGGGCCACCCTATGCGCCAGCCATGTTAGAGGTGATTTTATAGTGCACTCATCTAAGAGAGCTGCCCTGGATGGACCTGGCCCTCAGCTGGGCTGTGCTCTCGGAACGTAGAGCCCAAGGAAGGATTCCAGCTGAGAGGGTCACTTACGTGAAGCAGAGAACATCATCTGCCTGGTCTCCATCTTATGGCAAAAGATGTTTTAGCAGATATCAGGGAATTCTATAATGGTAGTCTCTAGTCTTTATTGTCCATCAGATGTAGAATATATGTCCATTATATGTAGAATATATCTAATCCTTGTAACAAACTTGAATTGGAGATCATTGTCCAATTTTACAAATAATCTCCAAGATGTTAAGCAGATTTTCCAAGGCCAATTTGTAAATACCACAGCTAGTGTTCAGACCCAAGACTTTCTGGCTCCAAATCCCATGCACTTTCCACTACACATGTGCATCTCAGCCCAGGCTATGTTCACAATACATCACCATCAGCATCGCCATCATCATATCTCCAGACCAGGCTATGATCACAATACTCACCACCATCACCATCACCATCACCATCACCATCATCATCTCCAGCCCAGGCTATGTTCACAGTACTCACCATCACCATCACCATCACCATCACCATCATCATCATCAACTCCAGCCCTCACAGTATGTTCACAGTACTCACCATCACCATCGCTGTCATCATCATCATCTCCAGTGTATACACCAGGGCATCAGTGGGTGCTAGAAGCCACAGAAATAAATATGGGCCATCTTCCTGAGGTCCAGTTTGTTTGGTGATTCGTAGGCATTAGTTTTACATTAAAATCAACATTGATATATTAAGGAAGAGAGAACAAGTTAAGCATAATTGTTTAGGGGGAGAACAGAACTCGCATCTATGGGCTGTTTCAGGCTCTGCCCCAGGTTTGGGGTCTTTCTTCTTGCCGTTGAAACACTTGAGTGGAAAATGTGGAGAGGTTCCAGGCTCACCCGGGAACCAGTGAGCAGGCCCTGGTGGAGAGGGCTGCAGGTTGCCCTGGACTCCTCCTTCCTGTCTGGGGATTGCCTCCAGATTAGCAGAGGCTGGGGTCTATCTGGGGCAGACTGCTTCAGTGCACACAGGCAAGCTAGGGTCAAGAAATGGACTGTAGGATCTTTCAAATCTCTTATCTTGCTTTCAGGTGATTCTGTTATTTAAAGATTTATCTTCTTGAAAATTTTAGGAAGACTAAATTTCTTAGGAAATTTTAAATCAAATCGTGCTTTTATGAAGTCAGAGAACTGAGACTTCCCTTTCATGACCCCAGTGTACCTCTCCCAAGAGGTGTAGTAAGGTCGCTTTGCGTGGTTGATGGGGGGCGGGGGTTAGCAGCTCTTCTCTCCTTCAGTAGTTCTCAAGCTTGGCTGCACCAGGAATCACCTGGGAGGGTTTTGTTGTTGTTGTTGTTTGTTTTTTTGTGGGGTTTTTTTTTTTTTTTTTTGAGATGGAGTAGCACTCTGTCACCCAGGCTGGAGTGCAGTGGAGTGATCTCAGCTCACTGCCACCTCCACCTCCTGGGTTCAAGTGATTCTCCTGCCTCAATCTCCTGAGTAACTGGAATTATAGGCATGCGCCACCACGCCTGGCTAATTTTTGTATTTTTAGTAGAGACAGGGTTTCGCCACGTTGGCCAGGCTGGTCTCGAACTCCTGACCTCAGGTGATCCTCCTGACTCGGCCTCCCAAAGTGCTGGGATTACAGACGTGAGCCACCGTGCCCAATCCACCTGGGAGTTTTAACAAACACTGATGCCTGGGCTCAGTCCCCAGAGGCGCTCTCTGAAGCACTTGACCGGAGGTGTGGCCTGCAGAGGGTATTAAAAGCCCTCCAGGTGATCCAGGTTCAGCAGGCTTGAGAACCACTGTTGTGTAGTTTTAGGCCAGCGACCAGGATCCCTGGCTCTTTGAAGGAGCAATTTCAAGTAGATCTGAGCTGCAAAATTGCCATCACCTTACCCTTGCTCATTAAGAAAACACAGAGAAAAATCTTTCTGCTAAAAGCCTGGGGTGAAAAGGTTCCGCTTTTGATGGATGCACTTAAAAGAAAAATCTTCGATTTGTTTGAAGTCATCCTTAGGGGTGGGTTTTTTTCTTGCATCTATGAGAGTGTTCTCAAACCCCATGAAGTAAATTGGATTCTAGCAGCAAAGGTTGATGAAATGCAGATACTGGCAAAAAGCCGTTTCAATGAAAAACCAAAAGGCCCATGGCTGGCTTCCTTCTTGAGTAGTTTCTATGGTTTTCACAGATATTTCTGCAATCAGATTGCATCCATTCATCCTCCCCATTCCCGCTGTCATAATCCAGGTCTGACATCTTCCCGCTGCAGTGTCACAGTCTTCTAACTCATCTCCCTGCCACCAGCGTTTCCCTTTTTCAGCCACTCTTTGCATCATGCCCAGAGAGATCTCTCTAGAATGCATATTTGATCGTGTCACTCTCCTGCCTAAAAATCCTGTAGTGTCTGCTTTCCTGTTGCATTTGAAATAAAACCTGCACTTCTTTGTACAACTCATAAAGTCACTCATGATCTAGTACATGCCTACCTCTCTGGCTTTTCATCTCAATTTCTCCATAATCCCGCACACTCCATGCCAAAGCCAAACAGAATTACTCATGGTTTTCCAAACATGCTGAGCCCTCTGAACATGTCCCTGAGGTCTGGGTTCTAGAGGGTTCTAGAGGGTTCTCTATATCTGGAACATCCTTCCCACCGCCTTCCCCTTTCTTCTCTCAGCTAAGTCCCACTGTTTTTTTTTTTTGTTGTTGTTGTTGTTGTTGTTTGTTTGTTGAGGCAGAGTCTTGCTCTGTCACCAGGCTGGAGTGAAATGGTATGATCTGAACTCACTGTAGCCTCTGCCTCCCAGGTTCAAGCAATTCTCCTACCTCAACCTCCTGAGTAGTTGGGACTACAGGCACGCACCACCATGCCCAGCTAATTTTTGTATTTTTGGTAGAGACTGGGTTTCACCATGTTGGCCAGGATGGTCTTGATCTCTTGACCTCGTGATCCGCCCCCCTCGGCCTCCCAAAGTGCTGGGACTACAGGTGTGAGCCACCACGCCCAGCTATGTCTATCATCTTGAGAGTGATGGGAGTCATAGTGGCATGAGCCACCATGCCCAGCCAGCCCCACTGGTTTTTAAAGACTTCCTTGAAGCCCCACTCCAGGTTAAGCATACTCTTCTTTCCTCCCACAGCACCTCAGGCATTGACCTCGGTCACTACCCTTACCACACTGTATTATGACAATCTCTTTGTCTACTCTAGACTGAGATCTTTTTAACACCACTCCAGCACCTAGCCCATAGCCTGACATGTTATTGGTGCTTACTATGGTTTACAATAAAAAAGAGTCAAAATAATGCCCGAAATATGTTCATTTCTGCCCTACTGACTTCTAGCAAAATGGGCAACTGAAGTAGGTAGTTTGCATAGACACCAAGAAAATAAATCTTTGTCTTAGTGGCACCTAATTTCCCATGTCAATAAAATCCCATGGAAAAATATCAAGTGCTTGCTGAATGACCAGTACAATGGCAGATAAGCAAAAAATAAGACATAGTCGGATGACATGTTCGATCTTCCTTTTTGCTTCTACTGCAATAGGTGTTCCTTGCCTGAATCCCTTCATTCCCCATGAACTGCTGTCCCCCGGGTATGTGGCTTTTCCTCCACTACACTCAAAGCAGCTGGAGGGCATAGTCATGCGTTATGGTCCCTCCATGGCCCACCTTGCCTGGGACACGTGCACAGGAATGTTGTCCAATTCCGAATTATGATGAGCTAAGATTTGGCGACACATTCTGAAATGTTTTCTTTGGAACCCAAAATTAAAACTTTCACTTCTGATGAAGTTGCCTCAAATCCTTTCTGGAATAAAACAAACTACAAAAAAATGAATAGAAGAGAGTGAAAATACAGAAAAATGAATAAATAAAGACATGAAAAATATTTGGTGAAACCCACTGTCTCTCACCTATTCGTTTATTTGATCATTTATTCACCAATCCATCCTGTCATCCAACCAACCATCCTTCATTTAACAAATATGGATGTGCCTGGGGCTGGGCTCAGAGTGATAAATGAGACAGAAATAGTCCTTACACTCATGGGCTAATGTTCTAATGGGAAACAGACATTCGACAAAGAATTTCAAGTGTAACTGGGAATGAAAAGGGTGATGTGGAGGTGTCCCCAAAACAGACGATGCTACTTGCTCATTCAATCACTCACCACTCACTCGCCCACTCATTCATTCCCCGGTCCTCACACAAAGCCTGGATTCGCAGCACCACTCAATGTTTATTGAAGGAATGGATGAGGCCTGCTGTCTGCACAGTGTGTCATTAACAAAGGAGAATTCACCTGGAAGGTTGACTTGGGGAGCCCCAAATTTAAACTTACATGATTTTTTAAAGCTTCTGGTTTTCTCAAATCTCTGCAGTAAGCAGCATGGGCATGTATAATGTCAGAATTAAGACCTAATGATGAGACGCCAGAGGTGTGAGTGTCCTACCGCACAGTAGCAGAGTTACCCCAAGGCTTAGCCAAAAGCAGTGTAACTTCCAATGACAAAGAAACGACATTTCCATCACCCACTTCCCTGAGGAAGAAAAAAGATCAAAGATATCGCAGTGCCATCGTTTAAACAGTAAGATAGAATTCACCTTGTGCAGCAAATGCCCCATTGCACCTACATTACCAATGCTCTGTGTTTCTTCGGTGACAAGCCCCTGTGGGGTCTCTTCTATCCCGTGAGTCCCAGCAACTCTAGCCAGAGCCAAGAGAGCCCTGAGGGATACCTGCCTGTTTGATTTCACAAAAGGACTGGCTTTTGCCTTTTCTGGCTAAACATGAGATGGAGAGAGACAGTGAAGGCAGGCTTTAGGATGTCACTGTGCCTTTGGCCGGGGCTCATTCTGCTGCCAGGATGAGTCACCTCGAAGACAGAGTCTCAGTCATTCGTGAGCTGGGTGTTACCACACTTGGCAGAACTTGGATGCTATTGTGTCCGGAATTGGTGGGTTCTTGGTCTTGCTGACTTCAAGAATGAAGCCACAGACCCTCGAGGTGAGTGTTACAGTTCTTAAAGATGTGTCCAGAGTTTTTCCCTTCTGGTGGGTTCGTGGTCTTGCTGACTTTAAGAGTGAAGCTGCAGACCTTTGCAGTGAATGTTACAGCTCTTAAAGGTAGTGCGGACACAAAGAGTGAGCAGCAACAAGATTTATTGCAAAGAGCGAAGGAACAAAGCTTCCAGACCATGGAAAGGGACCCAAGCGAGTTGCCAACGCTGGCTCGGGTGGCCTGCTTTTATTCCCTTATTTGGCCCCACCCACATCCTGCTAATTGGTCCATTTTACAGAGAGCTGATTGGTCCGTTTTACAGAGTGCTGATTGGTGCGTTTTTACAGAGTGCTGATTGGTGTGTTTTTACAGAATGCTGATTGGTGTATTTACAATCCTTTAGCTAGACAGAAAAGTTCTCTAGGTCCCCACCTGATTAGCTAGACACAGAGTACTGATTGGTGCGTTTTTACAGAGTGCTGATTGGTGTGTTTACAAACCTTTAGCTAAACACAGAGCACTGATTGGTGCATTTACAATACTTTAGCTAGACAGAAAAGTTCTCCAAGTCCCCATCTGACCCAGAAGCCCAGCTGGTGTCACCTCTCACTATGGTGGGAGCGATAAGCTGTCACTCCCCATTCCTGCTTAGGTCTGGATCTGTAAAAGCATCAGCAGGTCCAGACAGCTGAGGCTCTGTGAAAGGGTCCTATGTGCTTCTCCTGCTTCCCAGTTAAGAACTAACGGGTGTCCAAGTGCTGAAGAAAGGACCCAGGGAAGAGAATGGGAGACCTGCTTCTAGTCCCAGGCCTGCTACTGATGCTGTGTGTGGCTTTGGACAAGCTGCTTTTCCCTCTGGGCCCCACTTTCCTCGTCTGTAAAATGCTAATCGTCAGTCTAGTCCAGAAGCTCTTAACTTTTGGGCCCTAGTTTACCAGAAATCCTCAGATAGCAATGGTTTCTGTGATTCCAAATAGCCTGATGGAAATGTACATTTCACAACGAAGGGGCTGAGTTGACTAAAGAGCCCAACTCCATTGCTTTTGACTAGCATTGTGTAGATGCGATAAATTGGGACTCTCGTGTTCATTAGAAACCCCTATCAACAGCCGTATATTTCTTTTTTCCTTTTAACTTTTTTTTTTTTTTTTGAGACTGAGTCTCACTGTGTCACCCAGGCTGGAGTGCAGTGGTGCAATCTCTGCTCACTGCAAGCTCCGCCTCCCGGGTTCACACCATTCTCCTGCCTCAGCCTCCCGAGTAGCTGGGACTACAGGCGCCTGCCACCACACCTGGCTAATTTTTTGTATTTTTAGTAGAGACGGGGTTTCACCGTGTTAGCCAGGATGGTCTCCATCTCCTGACCTCGTGATCCGCGACTCAGCCTCCCAAAGTGCTGGGATTACAGGCATGAGCCACTGTGCCCGGCCCATATATTTCTTCAATAAATCACGGGAAAAGAAATTTTTAACTTATTTAGTTTTCTTCATACAACATTGTTCTAAATGTAGGCCAGCATGAAGTACGGCTTTTGAAAGGTTTCTGGTGATAAGCACATTGGAGGTCCCTTGAAACCCAGTGATCCCTCCAGCTCTAAGATTCTAAGATTCTAAGACTGGCGACAGAGCCCACCTCACTCCCTTCCTCCTGCTCTATTGCTCCACAGCAAACAGCAGCCGTCAGCACCTAGGACCAGGCTGCAAGCTCACTTCAGACAAGGGCACTGGCCCCTCTGTGTGTTCAGAAAAGGTCTGAGAAGTTGGTGATTAGGGATTATGATCCCTGAAGCCCAGAGTATCTCTCAGTAACCATTATCAACTTACTTTATCATTGCCTCGGCTTCCTTTTCTGTGAAATAGTGTTCTATCTAAGATAGGCATAAATGGACATTATTTTGAATAGCAACAGTTAGAATAACCTTTGGACTATTGGATATTCTATGGAGAGAGGCAAGTGGTAGGCAGAATATAGACTCTCAGAACCAGAATTGCAATTCATGAAAGTTTACCCAGCATATGTGTAAACACACACACATACACACACATGCAGAGTCATACTCTCCTACAAGATAGAGGTGTGACCTCCCTAGCCCTCTCTTTGAGTCCTTTCTTTCTGGCTTGAATAAGAGTAGATAGGTAGCTGGGGTGTTAAAGGAATTTTCTAGGTTTTAGCACCTGATACCTTGCAAAGACTTAAGGTCACCAGCTGCTCCCTTCCTCCAGGTGAAACCAGAGAGAGCTTGACCTCGATGTGGGTACCGACACTCTAACTCCCTGATGCTTTGAGGAGGGCGTGTAAGAGGGACTGCTGGACTCTGCAGAGGGAGAAGGATGCGCTGAGACATTCCATTCCAACTCTCTCACAAAGCTACACATGAATCCCTCAGAGCCAGGGTGAGAACCCAGGGATGAATGAAGTGGATACAGTTAGGCCGTTAAAACCAGGAATTCATCTCTTCGTGTGATATTTATAGGAGTTGCACATAAAAAGTAACTCAGCCACCATTACCATCATTGCCATCATCACCATTACTCAATGTCCTGTAATGTACAAAACCAGCTTTCACAGCCGTTATCTTATTTGAGCTTCAGAATCATCCTGTAAAGTAGGTGCGGCAGGGCTTATTCCCTGCTCCCCTTCCCTTTTGAGGATGAGAAAACTGCAGCGCCAGGAGAAGTGACTTGCCCACGGCCATCCAGCAGGTAGTAGCAGACGCAGGACTAGAACCCAGGCCTTCTCACTTCGGCCCAGTGTCCTTCAGTGACGGCTCGCAAAGCTGTTGCCTTGTCAAGAGCACCGAGGGGAATGGGTGCACTGGGAAGGTGCTCTCCTAGGTGGAGACTACCTTAGTTCAGGCTGAGGACAGAGGAGCAGAGATCCTGTTCCCCGATGAAGGCCTGCCAACGTTCTAATGCCTTTGGGGTTGCTGATGCTCCTTATTGCACCAAGAGGAGCAACGGATTTTCTGGTTGGCTTACCCCGTTGATTGCAATTGAGCTGAATCTCTAAATTGAGCTTGCCAGAAAAACTGGTACCAATTAAAGATGAGCCTTCTGCTCTCCATGGCTGGCTGGGGTTTAGAGGCCTCAGGGCAGCCCAAAAGAGGCTCAGTCCCTGTGAGGTCAGCCCTTATCCTCCCATCCCCGAGGCTCCTTCTCTGTCATCTGAGCAGAGAGCCCTCACTACCGACATCTCCTTTTTTCCTCAGCAAAACCTGGTTGTGCATTTCTTCCTCCTACCCATTTCCTTGAAATCAGCCCAGCCTAGTGTCAGAAACGTGTGCTGAAACACCCAGAAGTCCAGCTGCAAACCCGGAAGCGCCAGCACCATAGGAGCCCAGGCCTTCAGCTGACTCCTCAGGCATGCCCCTCCTGCATGCCCTCCCTGCCACCCCAGCCCTCCCCAAACCACCTACACGCGGGACCAGCTCCCACTCCACGGATTCCCGGGCCCCCTGCCCTGGCAGAGCATGCTCCTATCTTTCTGGTTTGTACCCTTCTCAGTGCTCTACATCCCACTGGCGGAAACCAGCTAGTCTCTGGCTTTTAACCACCTTCTGTCTCCTACTTCCATGTATCCCTGACTGCAAACGAGCTCTTTTTTCACGGTTTTGAACAAGTGTCCCAGCTAACTTATGTTGGCTTTTAAGCACAGATTCTACAGGCCTCTATGTTCTCCTTCCCTTTCGCAGTATCATGATGTGTAAGAGGTGGAAGGGGCCTTGCGTAGTCCCATTTTACAATGAGACACGCCGAGGTCCTGAGAGGAAATGCAATCTGTCCTGGGTGGAGACAACTTTAGTTTGTACTGAAGACAGAGGACCAGTGGCCTGTGCCCTAACAGAGGCTGGCAAAGCTTTGCCTATGTGTGGATCCTGAAGCTCCAATTCCCTGATGCTTACGGGAGTGCATGCAGGAGGTACTGCTGGACCCAGCAGGGAGAACGATGCGCTGCACAGCTACTGGTCTGGACTCCAGCCTCCACCTTCTGCCTTCAGCGCTTAGCATTTCTTCATGATTCTTTTCTCCTGGTCTTTCCACTATTTGAGTCAATCCCAGAATCCCTTAGTCCAGGTGTAGTGCAGATGCTACTGGTACCCAATACATTGGTGAATGAAAACAGAGGCCTATCACCAAGCAGATTGAGGACTTCTTGTTTGCCAAATAATCATGTCTTTGTTTTCTGCCAGCTTGGATTCACAACTTCGAAAATATGCTTGTGCAGATTACAATTCTGTCCAGCCGCTCTGTTGTCCTATCAGTTCAGGCCCTCAATATGTCCTCCCTAGCTATTTGCTCTAGCTCTATGTGCTAGCCTGATCACTCGTCCAGAGGCCCAGCTCTGAGCATGTCCCCTTCTCTAAAACCTTTAGTGGCTCCCCATTATCTACTGATCTCCTTCAGCTGGTATTATCCCTCTCTGCACCGGCAGAAAATGTCTTTCTAGCTATGCCTTATCTGGCAACTCCCTCCACTGGGCATCTTATACCCACCATGCAGCCAGCCTCACTGCCCCTCCACACACCTTAAGCTTTCCTGATGCATTGCGTTTGCCTAGACTGTCTCCCTTGGCTTAGAATGGCCTCCTCTCTCTCCCAAGCCTGCAGAAATGCTGCTGGCTTCTCAAGACCTGTCACAGATGCCATCTTTCCATGAAGCCTTCTTAGTCAACCCACATGGTGCCACAGACTTCTTTGTTTTCTCTCTCTCGTCTCACTCACCTAACTGCTTTGCTTTACAACTATTGAGCCCCATGTCCCGTGTCTCCACTGGGCTATAGGTTGGAGGGCAGGGACTTGGCCTTTTCCAACTTGGTATTTGCTGCTGCCTGTAGGGGAGTCCGCGTGGTAAGCATTTGTTAAATGAATGAATTCTTCACAGTGCTGTCATTGCAAGGGTGTCTCTGGGTTGTCAAGGTTAATATAAATAATTAAGGCTAGTTATTCATCTCTGGATTATTAAAATGAACCCAGTCTCCGATAGCCTGCCTTCTACAGAGCCTTCCTCTAGCAACTCTTGACCCCAGGCAGAATTTCCTTCTGGGAGCTTGAGGCTTTGATTATAGAAAAGCACCCTGGGAGGCAAGACCTAGAAACATGTTTATCAGTCTCTCACATTTGCAGTTTGCCTGAAGACGGCTCTGAAAATGGGTTGCGTGGGGGTGAAGAGTTGGAGGTAGGGGCCGGGAGACAGCCCCCCTCCAAACTAGCCTGAGTGCTTGTAGATGTTAAAAGCAGCCAGTGCTTCATAAGTGGGCATGGCATCCGTTCCCATCAAGCTGTTCTTTCTCCTGGGCTCTGTGAGTCTGGAATAACCAACCAGGCTGCCGCAGATTCCTGTGATGCTTCTGGGGAGTGAATGCTGCTGATTCTCACATTTTAGACATTATTTTATTTTTATTTTTATTTTTTGAGACAGAATCTCAACCTCTGCCTCCTGGGTTCAAGCGATTCTCATACCTCAACCTCCCGAGTAGCTGAGATTACAGGCATCCACCACCACACCCGGCTAATTTTTGTATTTTTAGTAGAGACAGGACTTCCCCATGTTGGCCAGGCTGGCCTCAAACTCCTGACCTCAGGTAATCCACCCGCCTCGGTCTCCTGAAGTGCTGGGATTACAGGTGTGAGCCACGGCACCTGGTCACATTTTAGACTTCAAAAAATGATATCCACCAGTCCTTTCACTACCCTGCAGAACTTTTTATCCTTTCTACCACCAGTGGTGCACACGGCCAGATCATGCTGGATTTTTGTACCTGACTTAATAAAGGCTCTTCGAGCTTCCGCTGGTGTGGACCTTGTGGAGGGTGCCAACACATGATTCACATCTGCCCAGAGCACACAGACTCAGAAGGCCAGACCGTAGGAGCAAAAAGGACCCTGAAGGGCACCAGGCCCTCCCGCTTCATTCGCAGACCTGGAAACTGGCTGGCGTAAGACGTGGAACCGTCGGGCACCTCTGCAGGACTGCTTGTGAGCAGGGGGTGGATGGGCAATCACTGTTGGTTTTCGCTGAGGAATTGCAGGGGCAGGCCCCTGGAGCCAGATCCTTTTCCCTTCTGGCCCGGGAGGCACACAGGTATGCAGGTGTGCCATTCATGAGGGCGTCTGGCTGAATGGAGCAAGTAGGAACTGAAATCCAGTCCACGCTCCTTTTTTTTTTTTTTTTTTTTTTTTGAGACAAAGTCTTGCTCTATCTCCAGGCTGGAGTGCAGTGGCATGATCTCTGCTTAGTGCAACTTTCACCTCCCAGGTTCAGGCGATTCTCCTGCCTCAGCCTCCTGAGTAGCTGGGACTACAGGCACACATTACCACGTCCAGTTAATTTTTTGTATTTTTAGCAGAGACAGGGTTTGACCATGTTGGCCAGGATGGTCTCGATCTCTTGACCTCGTGATCCGCCTGCCTCGGCCTCCCAAAGTGCTGGGATTACAGGCGACAGCCACGGTACCCGGCCCCATGTTCCTGTTACCAAGCCCTATTCCATGGCCTGGCATGAGACCTGTCCCTCCACAGGAAGAGGTAACTTTCTCTATTTTGCAGAAAGGCACCTTCTACTTGACAACTCCAGTGCCAGTCTGGCTGCATCTACCCAAAGGCATGACTTTTTCTAATCGGTCCACTCAGAGGAGGCCCCATTTTCTAAGTCATGCAAAGATATGCTATAGGCCAGTGGGGGTCCAGGTGACCTTTCCCTACCTCTTCAACTGCCTCCCACCTCTCCCTTGTACAGATCCTCCGTTCAACCCAGGCTTATCGTACGTGAATGTGTAGATCGCTTCCTTTTCCACAGTCTCAAGGCCTCGAGCACATTCTTGTCCATGTGTGACATGTGTATTCTGCTGTTTGTGTACTTCTCTACACACTAGTGAGCTTCCTAAGTACAGAAATTCTGCTTATTGATCTTTGTTTCTACAGCCCCTGGGAATTGCCTTAAACGTATGACTGAAGGAAGGACTCAATTAGACACTGCCGTATAAATTCTACCTCCAGCATCTCTCTGCCACGCCACTTCTCTCACTCCCACCTGCCCTGTTGCTGACTCTCTAAGGCTTGCTCTTCTTTACAACTCCCCTTGGGTTCTGCTTCCTTGTGAGACTTTCCTCAAAAAATGGTTCACAGATGTTCCCCTCCCGGTGGCTTGTGCCACACAAAGTGTGATGGTGATTCTAACAGCCAAACTTACTGAGGCCCTGGTATGTGCCTCCCGTGCCAGGGGCTTCATGAGAAGAATCTCACTTAATTCTCCCAATACCTATGAAGCTATATTAGTTATCTACTGCTGCGTTACAAATTACCACAAACACAACAACACACACTCATTATCTCACAGTTCCTGAGAGTCAGGAGTCCAGGCATGGCTTAGCCGCGTCCTCAGCTCAGAGTTTCCCAGGGCTGTAGTCAAGGCGTTGGCCAGGCGGCATGTTCTTCTGGAGGCCCTGCTGGGGAAGAATCCACTTCCAAGCTCACTCAGGTGGGCAGAATTGCTTCCCTTGTGTTTTGTAGGGGTGAGCTTCCTGACTTCTTGCTGGCTATCCACAGCCTCTGCCCTTAGCCTAAGCTGCCTTATCCCATTAGACACTTCTGAGGGTCAGTCCAACTTCACTCCCTGATTCGTGGATGCCAGTCAATTGCTGGGTGAGCCTTTTTACATAGTCGCTCTGGAGGGCTGTGTGTAGCTGCTGTCACAGTGGTGCTCATGCGGCTGTGCATTCCCTACTTCTGACAGAGTCCAAGCTCATCAGTGTTGATGATGACGATGATGATGATGATGATGACGATGATGATGTTGGAAGAGGGAGGCCTTCTAGCCAAAGAGGAGAGAGAAGCCCAGCCTGTGAGGAGAGCTCCCTGGCTGGGTGATCCAATGTAGGGTAGGAGGGGAGAAAATGGTGAGAGGGTGAGGGTGGGGAGAGGGGTGCAGAAAGCATGGGAGCCCCTCAGCTCCTTTTGGGACTCCAGTGACCAAAGGGGTCTCAGTCCTGCCCACCCTGGTGCAGATCAAGGCAGTAGGGCCAGCTGTGGACTGGCGGTGACCTCGGTGCCTTTGACTCATATACCCATTGTCCTTCCACCCCCACCTTTCACCCTGAGACAACGGCCTGTCATCTGGTCAGATTTCCCCTTTCCCTTTTGCCACCTGAACTCCTGGTTGAGCCACTGAACCCTTTTGGAGCCCAGGCTCTGCTGACTGATTCCAGGCCCTTCTTCTTAACTCAATTCAGATACCCCAGATGCTTTTGTCTCTGATATTATCTTTCCATTTTCCTCCCTGTTATGAATTTTTTCTGGTTTGTTTGCCCACTGTGGAAATTTATGTTCTTCGCCTAGCTAATCGTATCTTCTTCCATTACTTGGGCTCCCAAATTTGATCATGCAATGATCTTTTCCCCATGATTTCTGGTAGGCAGGAAATCCTAGTTTAAAATAACAACCCATCTCATTTCTTATTCAATCGTTATTCACTCAGTACATGATTTCTTTTCCTCAGACAGAAGCAATTGCCCAATTTTATTTTCTTTATCAGTCCAGTAAACAGAAAGGCAGCGCAATAACCCCAGCAAACTCCAGTGAGCGGGAAAACCTCAGGTCTTGTTTAACCTTTCCTTATCTGTGGCAGAGGGTGATAGGGTGAGCATTACTCAGTGAATTCTTGGTGAAATTATCTTATTCCTCCTTTTCTCCAAAGTTTAGGTCATGACAGTTTTCTTCATGATGTAAACAAATAGTTTTCCAAATTTGAAATGTAGGAGTTACTTTTGATCTTTCTCTCCTCCTAATCTCCACATCAGGAAGCCCTGAGTCCTCTCCATTCTGTGTTAGAACACCTCTCCAGGGCCCTTGCCTGCAACCCCGCTCCCCCACCTCTCCACTCTGAGCCGCCGCAACTGTCGCTCTGTTCTCACTCCCTCTACTCTTGCCTCTTCCAATCCATACCTCACAGAGCATCCAGACTGCTTAAAAACCTAAGCCCCCATCCTGGCTAACACGGTGAAACACCATCTCTACTAAAAATATAAAAAATTAGCCAGGTGTGGTGGCAGGCACCTGTGGTTCCAGCTACTTGGGAGGCTGAGGCAGGAGAATGGCATGAACCTGGGAGGCAGAGCTTTCAATGAGCTGAGATTATGCCACTGCACTCCAGCCTGGGTGACAGCCAGACTCCGTCTCAAAAAAAAAAAACAAAAAACAACAACAAACAAACAAAAAAACCTAAGCCCCGATTCAAACTCACCAGCAACTTCCCATTGCCCTCAAAATGCAACTCAACCTCCTCTCTGTGTTCTGAGACCTACAAGGCCCTACAGAATCTGGCCCCTCCTATGTCTCCTCTTTCATTTCCTGTGTCTCTGCCTTCCACCCTCTAGACACACTGTCCTCTCCTTTCCATTTCTCCCAGAGCCAAGTTCCTCACTGCCTTAGGCCCTTGCAGATGCAGCTCCCTCTACCCGGCATGCCCTTCCCCAAGCTCTTCACAGGATGGAATCCTGCTCGTTTTTCAGCCTTCCACTTAAATGTCACCTTCCCTAGTCCAAAGTGGGCCTCCCCTGTTATGCTTGCTTCTGCTTGTTCTTTTTCTTCACAGCACTTGCGGTCTTAATCAGTGGCAGCCTCTCCTCTCCACTAGACTATAAGCTCCATGAGGGCAAGGGCCATACATGTGTTGTCTCTGGCTGTATGACCAGCTCCCAGCTCAGTACCTGCCACATGGCAGGCACCAAAGTCTGTTAAATGGAGTTTTTTAAAGGATTAATAAATAATGAATGAATGAGGCTTCCTTGAATTCTTTCCACCCACCTGTGCCCTTCCAACCAAGATTAGATGTCTTTCAAATATGATATGGACTCCCTCCCTCCTTCCTTGACTCCATTCCCTCCATTTGTGCTTATTTCTTGAGTAATTTCTACGTGCTCACATTATTTCCCCACCATAGTGACATCTTGTTTATCTGAAGGACATTGTCTCACACCCTCTTCTACTCAGAATGCAGCCAGGAAGCCAGAAAGAAGCAAAAAGTCCTCTGCAGTGAGCTCCAAACTGGGAGATTCTGGCCTTTGGGCTCCCACTCAGAGCAATATTTTCTATTTTCCCACACTCTTAATAGGGATGAAGATCTGTTCCCCAGACCTACAGCTGATTAATTTATTTTGTTGTTGGGAAAGGGTGCTGCCAAACTCCATTAAATGATGACACCTTTTTCAACAAAAGACCTCAAGGAAGGAAATTTAAATAAAACTTCTAATAGACATAGAATCCTTATTTTTGGTATATTCATTCATCACAGTCTAAACCCTGCAGATGCTTGTGCACACGCGCACACACACACACACACACCCTGCTGCCTCTTGCTCCCTCACCCACAGCCACAGTCAGACACGATGGAGCTCCTTCCAGGGAGGTATGGAGTACGTGTTTCCAGGTGTCCTGCTGGAACCCTGATGGATGCCCAGAGGGGCCCTTTTCAGGGCATCTTCCTTACAGGATCCAGGAATGCAGGAGCCTTGGGATTTCTCTCAGGTGGTCTTGGGCTTGTTGGCCTGAACTCCAGCCGTCCAGAAGCTTGGAAGGGTTCCCGGGAGATCATGGATGCATTCCTTCAGCACCAAGGGCTCTGTCCAGCATACCTGGCCCGTCAGAACACACACCTATGCCCACTCCTCCAAGAACTCTGCCACAACTTCCATACGGTCAAAGCCAAGAAATGGAGTATTTACAGTCGATTGATTCGTTATTCATTCATCTGCATTTCGCGTACCCTGTGTGCCTGGCAGGCAACATGCCGGGAAGACAGAGGTCAGCAGGATGGTCTCTGCCCTCAGAGGACTGCCTTACTTGAGTGCTGGCTGCACCAGGGATTTCCCATTTCTAAGACAATGCTTTCTTTCTTAAATAGCCTATCAGGTGGGTTCCTTTGGGGTCCGGGTTATCTTAGGGGTCCTTAACCTTGGCTCTTACTTCTTGTTGTCTGTTTACAATTTGTTCAGCAATCTCAGAAGAACTTCTGCCCTGATTCGTAGAGAGCTTGCTACATTGCTGTTTTCTGCTGGCTCAGCTGGAACTGCCTGCCAGGTTCCTTCTTCTCTGTCTCTGTGTCCCACATCTGATGCAGTGTCAAAGTGCGGATTTAGCTTCAGATTTGTCCTAGAAGCTGCCGCAGCAGTTTTTTTGTTTGGTTGTTTGTTTGTTTGTTTTTGAGACAGAGTCTCACTCTGTTGCCCAGGCTGGATTGCAGTGGCAAGATCTCGGCTCACTGCAAGCTCTGCCTCCTGGGTTCACGCCATTCTCCTGCCTCAGCCTCCCAAGTAGCTGGGACTACCGGCACCCGCCACCATGCCCAGCTAATTTTTTGTATTTTTAGTAGAGACAGCGTTTCACCATGTTAGCCAGGATGGTCTCGATCTCCTGACCTTGTGATCCATCCGCCTCAGCCTCCCAAAGTGCTGGGATTACAGGTGTGAGCCACCGCACCCAGCCCCGCAGCAGTTTTTAAGGATTGGAGGCAGATCACTGTTAGTCATTCATTCTCTAGGGATTGTCCTATGAAAGGAGATACATGTATTTCCCGGGAGGAGCTCCCCCAATCCACTGCAATGTCATTACTAGTTATTTCCATGAAGAATTCCTGATGGGTGCCCAGGGAGCTGAACTGGTTACATAGATGTTCAAGCATTCAAGGCCCCAAGGGCCCAAGGCCTGAAGGGAATGGGACAAAGCCCGCAGGTGTGAACAGAGCCACAGCAGTGAGATGGCTCATCCATTTTTCTGTATTAGGTTTCCAGGTGAACCAATATCTCACTCATTGAAGAACATTAAACTTCATGGACAAGGAATTATGAGACTTCTCTCATAAGCATGGACTTCCAATAACTCACAAAGGCCGTTGACTCAATTTCCTCCAAAGCTTCTCTTAATTGCAACCACTTCTCTCCAGCCCTCTGCCACCTCTTCTTTTGCCTGGACACTGCAAATGTAACCGGAACCCCTGACTCCCCTCTCAGTCTCCTCTAATTCGGTCTCCACACAGCATTCAGAGCCATCTTTTAAGCCACAAATCCAACCAGGTTTCTGTTGTCCCTCAATGGCCTCCTTAGACCTCAGAATAATATCCAAGCCCCTTTGCTCTGGTTCACAGAATCCTTCCAGCTTGGTCACCATTGGCCTCCGCTATGTCCTTATTCCTCAGCACTCGTTCTCTTGCACAAATGCTCTGACCACGCATACCCCATGCTTGCTCTTGCTTCCAGGTCTTCAAACACGACACACATCGTCCTGGACCTCCCTGCCCTCTCTCCCCTAACTCCTAGTCAACCCTGAAGATGGTTTAGACACCATCTGAGGGTACCAGGGGAGGACATTTGTCCAGAGCACTCAGCGCCCTCCATCACCACCTCTTTTCCCAGCAGCTGGATTAGGAGGCCCTGTACCACTGTTGAGACATTACCTTAATATGCGCTAATTACCTGCTTAGTTGTCTGTTTCCCTTACTAGGACGTAAGACCTTGAGACCTAGATTCTCTCCTGTTCATTATTGTATCCCAGTGGCTAGCACAGTTCCCAGGAGATAGCAGGGAAAACTCAATAAATGGCCGTTGAATTCATTCATTCATGAATAGAATTGCTGCAATAGGATAAATCCTTGGTGTCAGAGACAATCTTGAAAAAGCAGGTTAGCACAATAAGAAAAGCCCCGGGCAGGAAGGTCATGAGATCTGAGTTCCTCATAAACTCGGACAAGTCAAATCTCCTCTCGCACAGAACTTCAGTTTTCCCACATATAAATTCCAAAATCTAAATCTCAGAGGTCCTTTTCAGCCTCTGTGGTTTATGGTGGTGAATCATACATGTTTTCTCGAAGAATTATCCCTATTCTTTTGAGTTGCCTGTGAGGGACATCAGAAGACCATCATGTTCAGAGGCACGCTCTTAAATTCCGTAAATACCACCAAGGACATAATTAGAAAAAAGAGATGCTTTGGTCCCAACAGGACTTAGTCCTCAAAACCTAATCGTCAATACCTCCTACTGCCTTCTTCCTGGGATGGAGGAGTCCCTGTCTTTATTTTCTCCTAATTGGCATCTTGGGACTTCTCTATGATGGCTTCACCATCTTTTCCCTACAGAGCTGGAAAGTTAGCTGAATTCCAAAGATTGGGGGTAAAAGTATCAATCAGAATCAGGACCTGAGAAGAACTGGAAAACGTGTCAAATTATATGAATGACCATAAAGCATCGAGAAATTTATTATAGCCCTCCAGAGTCTAAGGCCTGAGGCCCCAAAATCCTGAGCTGGAATGTAAGGCAGCAGGTAGAAGGGCTCAAAATTATTGCTAGGGGGTCCACAGATTCCTCATGAACCCAGAACTTTTTCTAGACTAAATGAATATGAAGTCTTGCAACTATACCTTGTTTCTCAAATGTTCAACAGAGCTGCCATTATAACTAACAACATAGAAATTCATTTAAAAGTAGCACTGAATTCATACCAAGCATCATGCACTTTCCTTGCTCAATGGATATAATCACGGATACAACAAAAGCTACTGCAACAGATACTACCACAAATACTACCATGCATACTACAATGGCAGTGCAAGGACTCTCGGTTACTAGAATGGCAGCTCTGGAAAAGATGAAACCACAGCTGTCTTATTGGTGCTATACTCCTAGCACCTCGTTCAAGGCTGATCAGATATTTGTCAGGCATCAGGGAAAACGTTTTCTTTAAAAAGACAGATGCAGCCGGGCATGGTGGCTCATGCCTGTTATCCCAGCACTTTGGTAGGCCAAGGCGGGCAGATCCCCGAGGTCAGGAGTTTGAGACCAGCCTGGCCAACATGGCTAAACCCTGTCTCTACTAAAAATACAAAAAAAATAGCCAGACATGGTGACAGATGTCTATAATTCCAGTTACTCAGGAGGCTGAGGTAGGAGAATCAGTTGAATCCAGGAGGCGGAGGTTGCAGTGAGCCGAGATCACACCATTGCACTCCAGCCTGCACAACGAAAGCAAAACTCCATCTCAAAAAACAAACAAATAAACAATAAAATAGAATAAAACATAAAAAGACATCCATATTTGAAAACATTGAGAACCACTAGGTGGTCAAAATAATTAACAAAACGACAGCTTCATGTTTTATTGCCTGTTGCAATTAAAAAACATTTGCTTTCACATGCGTGACTGCATTTGGCTCTCAAAAAATGATCTTGCAAGGAAAGTAGAGCTCAAAGTCCAACAGGCTGCCTGGGGTGACACCATAAGCAACCAGTAGTGGAACCTGGGCTTACCACACGATGACACTCGCTTGCAGGAGAATGTAGCTCTCCTCTTCCCCTCTGCTAGCTGGGATGGCTCGGAGAAGTGACATCCAGGTAAGACAAGGCCCTAAAAATAAGACTGGAGCTTCGTCAAGCCAGGTGACATTGCTAAGAGTTGCAAAAATAGTACAGAGCTTCTTGCAGTTAACAAAGTAAAGCAGTTGGGGAGTTGCCTGAGCGGTGGCAGGCGAGGCTCTCCTTTTGTGTCTCCGTCATCTCCCTTTTTTCTATCATTAAATAGAAATAAAACGGTAGGGGCAATGTGAAGGTGAGTCTCTGTTAAGTAATTTAAGATGCATATTTTTGTGTATCTTGATTGAGGCCCAAGTTTTAAGGATCGTGAAAGATGGTTGAAATGCAAAACCCAATGCACACTGCAGTCAGAAGCCTACTGATTAAATAAAGTAAGGTACATTCATACAATGGAATCGGATGCAGTTAAAATGATAGATACTTATGTTTGTTGATATACCATTGACTAAAGTAAGTAAAGGACAGCATACACTGTACAGTGTTTTCCTGTTTACCTACATGTTATCCCTCTTGCAAGTGCAAAGACAGATGCCTGGAGTGACAGTCACCCAACATTAACTAGCTCTGCACAGGAGGATTTTATGTGACTTTTACTTTCATACTTTTACATTGTTATGAGTGTGCAAACGGTATGTTCTCTGAGCCCACCTGCATGGCTCATTCCAGAGAGTATAACGCATTCCCATAGGGCAGTGGTCTTTATTAACGAGTCCTCGCCCGTCATCCAAAGCTACCGGGCACTTTCAGTCCTTTGATCGCTAAGAAGACTGAGCCTTGACTGGCCATGTGACCAGCCACCACTGCAGGGCTCAAGTCACAGTGCTCACCGCTGCCAGCAAGGATCTCCCAAGAGCCACAGAGACACCAAGGCAGAGTATGAGTCCATCGCCCACCCTGCCCCCTCACTCTGGGCATCTTCCTTGTCCCCCGGGAGGCAGTGGTGAGGGAGGACAGATGGACATCCTTGTTCCCTCCCAACAAGCCAGGTACCAGTGTCTGTGCCCATAGCCTTCTCCCCAGAGGCCACTGGTCAACCATCTCAGCCACCGTGGGGACTGACCCTGGCCAGGTGCTCAAGGAATTTGGAGTCAGTTTGTTTTTCTGAGCCTCAGTTTCTTCACTGGTAAAATTGGGATTAAACACTGCCTCCTGTGAGGATTGAATCAGATACAGTTTGTATCTGATTGCTTTGTAGACTTTAAAATGGTTTTGTGGTTGAAAAATCGGCAAGACAGCAGAGGCTTTGGAGTTAAACATGGACCTGAATGTGGTCCTGTCACAAACTGACTATGTGACTTGGGGAAGTTAAATATCCTCTCATGGCCTCGGGTTCTGGCCTTTAGTACGGGGTTCTCCTTTGTCCTACCATCAGCCCAAAACCCTTCAGGAGGAGCTGTGATTTGTTAAGCTCCAGAGAACCAAGGCTCAGACGAAATCTTCTTAGGAGTAATTATGCAGATGTTGTGCGGGTGGGGGATGCCTCATGGCTAGAACCCAACTTCCCCCACTTTGTTTTTATTTTTACACCCCTGAAGTCCAAAACCAGCTGTCTGAATCACTTGCAAACAGGGCCAAAACTATTTTCATGCGTCATAGGAGGCCGCAGGCTCCAGCCACACCTCAGGATGGTGCACTAAAAATATCCTCCCAGCGCTATTTTTAAGGCCCTGCAGCCTGCTGACCCCAGGTCACGGGAGCGGAGCCCTCATCACATGCACGCAAAGGCACCAAGTTAGGGCCTGATGCCTAGCAGGCCCTTGGGTCAGTGAGGTGCTGCGCATAAACCCCACACTCTCCTCCCTGCCCACAGGGATCGCCCACTGTGCAAAGGCCTCTGCCGCAGGTGCAGGCTCATCTCTCTCTGGATGCCTGCCAGGCACCACAAAGCCCACTGCGATGGGACCACTGTGCCCAGCTGTGCACTCCACTTCCACACTGGACACTCAGAATCAAGAGCACGCAGCATCTGCACAGCTGGGACACTGGGTACTCACCCTTCACGTGTGAATGGTCATTTATCATTTCCAAAGCATGTTCACAGCCGTGACCTTCTCTGACCCCCACTGCACTTCTGCCAAATTGATATTATTATCCCCAAGTTATGGACGAGGAAATGAAAGTGATACGTGTGCGTTTCTAACAGCACTGTTGTGCAATACAATGTCGATGAACGTCTCTGGTGTGACGGAAGCTAGGCTGACCTCGGATTAGCTGACATTGGCTCAGAATTTCTTCCTGGTGTCCTACATACCTGGCCACACCCACCTTCATTTGTAGTCAAACCAGTCACCATTCATTCATTCATTTGACAAGCATTTCCCCAGCATGCACTCTGGGCCAGGCCTTCTCAGAGATAAATCACATCTTCCCTGCCCTGGGGAGGTCATGGTGCCAGGACAGAACTCTGGGGCATGGTGGGCACAGGGTAGTGGGAGAAGGTAAAGGCTCCAGGAAGGAAGTCATCCCTTTGGGCATCTGAGGGCTGAGCAGGAAACAGAAATGCTGTCCAGACAGGAGCAGCCTAGGCAGGAGAGCAGGGAGCAAGTAGGAGCCAAAAGCAGTTCAGAGTGGGAGTGGGCAGGAGGCAGGCACCCGGGGGCTGGACCAGAGCAGGGCAGAGCGGGAGGTGCGGGGCTGCCTGAAGGGCATGGGGAGCCACTGGGGGGTTCCAGCAGTGGAGAATGTGATCATTGGTTGGTGTCGGAGCCGTCCCTGTGGTAGCTGTGGGGAGAATGGATAGAAACCAGGCTGCAGGGAAGGAGGCCAGTTGCAGGTCCTACAATAGTTCAGGTGAGACAGGGTGGGGCTGAGGCAGGTGGAGTGAGAGAGGATGAAAAAGAAGGAGCCAGTTCTAGAAGTCCTTAGAAGTAACTAAAAGGTAGGATGAAAACAAGCGACAGGGCTTAGACCAGTGGGATGTGCAGGGCAGGAGAAAAGAAGAGTCCAGGGTAAGCCCAGGGTTGGCTCTGGGTGACTGGGAACATATGAATGCCATCCACAGAGTGAGGGCACACAGGGCAGGAGCAGGTGCAGGCAAGGGCAGGCTTGCTTTGCATCTGGCATAGTGGGGGCGGGGCACGTGGCTATCTAAGCAGCACTGAGAAGCAGGAAGTCAGGTATACAGTTGTGGGGCTCGGGAAGAAATCAGGCTTGCATCAAACCTTTTGGAAGGTGGTAAGGAGTTGAAGAAGCCTCTGGAACAACGGGTCTCAATCTTCTCTCATCAAAATCAACTGGGCAGCTTTAAAAAACATACTGAGATTGGGGTCCCATCCCCAGACATTCTGATGTGATTACTGTATTTCTGGATAATGGGCCCTGGCATTGGTATATTTTTGATGATCCCAGGTGCTCCTCTGGTGTGTAGCCAGGGATGGAAACACTGCCACGGAGATGCGATGATGGAGCAGAGATGAGGCAGGCCTGTGGTGCACACCACCATGGAAGGGCCAGCGAGGGAAGAGAGCCCCAAATCAGTCTGGCCTTCAGGGTGAAGGGCACCAAGAAAGAGCATTATCCCAGAGCAGCAGGAGCGGGATGTCAGGAAGGCGGTCCTGTGAGCAGCATCGGATGCTGCAGGAAGAACCAGGTGGTGGAAAGACTGAGGAGTGCCTCTGGCGTTTAGCATCTAGGAGTCTGTCAAGGTGACCTGGGCCAGGACAGGTTCCAGGCTGGGGGAAGGCAGCTGATGAGGGTTGCAGACTAGACCAGACTTCAAGGAGAGCAGAAGGGAAGTAAGTGAAGACACCAAACGTGAAGCACTCTTTTAGGAAACTTGGCTGTGAATAGAAGCAGAGGAAAGAAGAGGAAAAGGAGGTATGATTGGACAGATTTGAGGATGCTTCTGTTCCAAGCATGAAGAAGCAAGAGGGGTAAGTGGACAAGGCCTTGAATGATGAGCAAAGTGAAGTTCATAGAGGGTGGTCCTGAGGAAACTGAGGGACCTGGGTTTCAAGGCTCAGGGCAGAGATCACCCCTAGGAGGCAGGCTGCTTCCCCCCAAGGGGGCTAGAACCTGAGATTGTGTCACCTGCCCTCTGTACGGCCCTGCACCTGCATCTGTGCCGTGGAGTGTGTTGATGGGTGGGCAGGCGCTGCTCTTTCCCCTGCCCTCCAGCCCCACAGCTGGCCCTCTTTCTCATGCCTGCCTTCCATGTCCTGGTCCTGCTGCTGAAGCTGCACACGCCAGGCTCTGCCTAAATGCAGACGACGCCACCATCTTTTGCTCCGCTCCTCACCCCCAGAACTGTTGTTGTTCACCAACTGTGAAGGACCCACCACAGGTAGAGAACCAAGGACTGCACACTTGGAGCCCCTGCTTTCAAGACCTCCACAGTCTACTTATCTAATATTTATTGCATAAATTCATACACATGTGCATGTATAAACATGAAAGCAAAGGCAAAATGCATTTCCAATCATACATATGTCTAATTGTGCGTGCTTACCACAGGGTAGACACAAACGCCTCCAACGGGCACACATATGTCACCAAGACCTCCCTGCAGGACCCTGCTTGGCTACTCTGCGAGCGGCTCTCACGGCCTGGAAAGAAGCCCTCATCGACACAGGCCCGAGACCACCCGCATTTCTCAACACATTCACTCGAGTTTAGGAAAGGCCACGACTCACCTCCAGTCACTGAACCCCAAGCCTTTCTGACATGTGGTCAAAGGGAAAGAAATTCGCCACTGCATTTTGGAATTTATGCATCACAGAGCTCAGTTTTTGTTTTCCCAGTAAATGGCTTCTAGAAGATAACAGGAGGAGGTGTCTTTCCAATGCTCACCCTCTTTCCCCGTTTTGCTCCAGAAACATCTGGCACCATCAGTGACTCAGTTTCAACTTGCAGTTTTAATTTCTTCATTTACAAGAGCTATAAAAGAATAGCCAGCAAAGCAGATACTCCAGTATTTTTAAACTTACACCACTGATGCTTTTGTCTACTAACAAGTGTTATTGAGTATTTGCAAAAAAAAAAAAAAATCCAAACTCAGTACCTATTTCAATACATTCTTAACTCAGTACATTTCAATACATTCTTAACTCAGTACATTCCAATACATTCTTAACTGAATACATTTCAATACCTTCTTAAGGAAAAATTTCTGACATGTGAATTGCTCTCTTTAAGTAAAAAAGGTTCTTAATTCTGAATTCTAGGTAAAAATAAGTATGAGGATGACAGTAATAGGCTATCCTGAGATAAAGCTTTTTTTTTCCCATCCCACGTGAGGCCTTGGTTGAGAAAGAGATACTGTCCCTCTTGTCTTCGAGGGACAGTGAGAAGGCGCCATGTTCATGCCATCAATAGCAAAGCACCCACTCACACACGGAGACACTGTACAATGGTGTATTAAAATGGTAAACTTGAGCCATCTTAGCTCGAGACCAGATTTCTTAGAGAGTGAGGGCCCCTGGACCCTGTATGCATCAGCCCTACAAAGGCCATTTGAGTCCCCCACCCCACCCCACCCTCTGCTTCCCTCAACCACAGACACCATCCCTGATCCTGGCGAGCCCCCTGCAGTATAGACTGTTCCAGGCCTCCAGGCTGCCTTTTTTTCTTCTTCTGTGACTCTTCTGACCCTGATTGTTTGGACAATGTGGGGAGGATCCTCTCCCTTAGGATAAAGAATGGGAGCCCAGTGGGGTTACCACTTCCTATCTTAGAAGGGCATCTGGAAACAGATATTTCTAGAACTGTGGAATCTTCTTGGGGGGCAGGTTTACCTCTTGAGAACCCAGAAGGAGAGAAGATAGCAGGTTTCAACTCATCATTAGCAAGAATAGTACTTACAGGTGCCTTGGAAGGTGGTGAGTTCCCCGTGCTGGGGAGACTCAAGCAGAAGCTGTAGGAATGTTTGTCAGGGACGTCCCGCAGGGACTGCTGTTCATCAGGACTCTGTGGCCATTCCTGCACAGGGTGAGGTGAAGCCCAGTCCAGCCTCCCCCTCCTCTCCATGGTTCTCCTTTGCATTGCACAGACAGGACTCACTCAAGACTCTCCAAAACTCTCAACACTGAGCAACCTTAGCTGTCCTCCTCCTCCCTGTCTAGCCTGTGACCACAGCTCACAAAAAGTGACTGGAGCCCTCACCGGTGCTGAGTTACAAACTGATGTCCTGGCTTTGAGCATATGAAAGGGGTATGAATAGCTTTATTTTACTAACGAGGAAGCAGAGTTTACACAGGTGATATAGCTAGCTGGTCTGTGGAAGTTTGGCCCAGGCTCCTGACCACGAGGCCACAGTGATTTTTTAAATGCATTCTTAGGTAAGGCAAAGAGCGATGTATATAATGACTCCACCTAATGTAACCTGTTTGTAAACCAATTTTTTCTTTTTTTGAGACATTGTCTCACTGTCACCCATGCTAGAGTGCAGTGGTGCAATCATAGGTCACTGCATGTGTCTCCCCCGCTGCCCCCGGGCTCAAGCAATTCTCCTACCTCAGCCTTCTGAGTAGCTGGGACTACAGCTCGTGCCACCTTGCCCATACCCCACTAATTTTTATGGTTTTCTGTAGAGATGGGGTTTTGCTGTGTTGCCCAGGCTGGCCTCGAACTCCTGGGCTTAAGCAATCTGCCTGCCTCAGCCTCCCAAAGTGCTGGGATTACAGGCATCAGCCACCACACACAGCCTAAATCAAATTTTTGAGCACATTTCCCTAAAATGCTATTTAATGACATACGGTTTTATCCCCATTTCCTATCCACAAGATTTTTGGTTTCTTGCATCTTTACTTGCATTATAGGACATGTCGACGAGGGATTACCAGACTTCTGGGAGCTGTGCTACCTGATAGTTGCCTGTTGGGTTTTGTAGTCTGTCCTCCCACCCCTTCCTGGGGGCATTCTGTGGAGGACAGAGAGGCCCACATGGACACCTGCATGCTGAGCAGATTAAAACTCGTCCTGTTTCCACACATCGCATGAGATCGGGGGGGAACAAGAAACATTCGGGGTGGTTTGGGATCTTACATCTTGGGTCAGGGATCTAGAAGTAATCCAGATTGGACCGGCGGGAGCTGTCAGTCAGGAGAGGCTGTGTCTCATTAGCTCTCAGGCATCAGCGCTCCCAGAACCAGTCCAGAACAGAACAGCGAAACCCAAAGGATCTGGCATGGGAGGGCAGAACCACCTGCAGGGAAATCTTATTTGTTTTGCTTTTATTTTGTTATTATTTTTTTGAGACAGAGTCTTGCTCTGTCACCCAGGCTGGAGTGCCGTGGTACGATCTCGGCTCACTGCAGCCTCCACTTCCCGGGTTCAAGCGATTCTCCTGCCTCAGCCTCCTGAGTAGCTGGGATTACAGACGCCCCCCACCACGCCAGGCTAATTTTTGCATTTTTAGTAGAGACGGGGTTTCACCGTGTTGGCCAGGCTGGTCTCAAACTCCTGACCCCAGATGATCCACCCACCTCGGCCTCCCAAAGTGCTGGGATTACAGGTGTGAGCCACGGCGCCTGGCCGGGAAATCTTCTTAACTCAAGGGACATGGAATGCCCCAAAAATAACCCTTGGTGATGATGAGCTTACTGTTTAAAAAAACCAAACAACTAGGCAAGGAAATGAACCTCAGAGCCTCAGCAGCCACAACACAGAAAGGATAACTTGGAAGAGGCTTTACATAAGTAAGCTTAGAAGAGTGAACTTTACGTAAGTAAGATTAGGAGAGTGAACAGGAGCTGAGAAAAGGGGCCTGGTGAGTGCAGCCAATGTTGTCGGGAAGTTTTACTGTGAAGAGGACAGAGCCAGGCGGAAGCTGGTCAGAGATGGGAGAGGATGGGGAACTGTGTATTCCAGGAATGACCAAGACCGGAGACAGGGAGAGAGTGGAGCTGAAACCTAGAGTGGGTGAGAAGGAGAGGGGAGAGGGCTTCGAGTGGGAGGTGAGGGGGTCTCTGTGGGCAGGGGGAAGGCTGCTTGTCCATCAAAGCCCGAGGGAAGAAGCTGGTGCAGATGGAGGGATGGTTCCAGCATTGGGAGAGGGACGACAAGGCTGTTTCTCCCTGATGGCTGCTATTAAAGACATGAGACAAGGTTACCTGGTTAAGGTGACAGAGTTTAAGGAGAAAGGGTAAAGTATACAATTACTCCCTTGCAGAGGGGGACAGCAAGCTTTCCAGAAGAACTCCGAAGGGTCTCTGGACAGCACGGAGGTGTGTGATTGTGAGTGCAGCAGAGGAAGCTTGGCAAGAGAATTGAGGGCATTTTCAGGCAAGCAGTGATGACACCAGCTTATTGCATGGTGAATGCCCAGAGAACAAGCCAGGCACTTCGTCAGAGGACCCCCAGATGCCAGTCGCTCAAGGTGGGTTCTTGTCCTCTGTTCAGTTTCTCTAGAGAGGCAGAGCCCAGTCTCCCAGAGGGCACATGCCTGGCTGCAGGTGCTCCTCGGCAGGGTAGGGAGAGGGGCAGAGTCTCACTGTCCATTATGTAGATTTCACTGAATCCTCTTGTTTGCAGCCTGCATGGCACCCCACTACCCTCCATTGATCCTAGTGGCCCTAAAGTCAAAGTCCCTTCTGTTAAACTTATTTAGAAAATGAATCTCCATTCTCCTGCTGGCTCTGGTGGGAAAGGGAGGGGGAGAGAAGGAGCGTGAGTCTCTGTGTGAGGTGGGGTAAGGAGCATACATGATCGACCCACAGTCAGACTTGAAAACAGTGCCCCTCTTCTCCTGTCTGAGGCACATCCTGACCTCTGCAGGTTGGGCAAGAGGCTAGTCAGGCCCTAGAGGTGGCTCCCAGCCATTTGATCCAGAAATTGTCACCCCATGTGTCTATGTCATGATCTGGAAGCGGCTGCAGGGGCTGCTGCTAGCATGGCCCCTGACCCCATGGATTTCCCCACCTGGAGCTGGAGTAAGGCCTACACTGGGGCCATCTGAAGTGCAGGGTTGAGGCAGAGACTTGGACTGCCCAGCTGTATGGGAGATTCTGCACCTAACGTTCAGTTGACTGGAAGATTAGGGAACAACTCACTCTCCGTGTTTATTCTGCCGCTTATAAAACGGGAACTGCTCATTCAGACAGGGAACAGGGATGCAGTTTTGTCCCCTAATCCAGATCACAAAACAGATTAAAACAGTCCTGCAGAGTTCCACCTTCACCAGTATCTGCTAGACTCATAACCCATTAAGAGGAGTGTGCTAAGAGGTTCTTTGCCTTTCTTGGCTGAAAGTTTTATGTCCCTGTAGGCGGAAGAGGCAGGTGCCTTTAGCTCACTGCTGGTTATAAAAGTCAAGCCGATAATGTAAAGAATTCTTACGCTGGATTCTTTGCTCGGCTTCTGACCCCAGTCCCAGGTTCCCACTGGCAATTATACCTAAGTTGCTTTCTCCCACACATAAAATAACACCTGTCTAGGTTAATACCTATCCCTACAAACTATAACCAAATATACTCGTGCACCCAAACTTAGACAAACTTTTACACATACTAAATCTTCACAATCTGTGTATAAACTATAAACTAAAATACTAACTTAACACAGTGTAATAAAACCTCTCTAAAAGTCTACCCCCCAGGCGATAGTCCTCAATAAAACGTTCAAATAAAACTAACTTTAATTCTTTCAAAGCTTATTTCTTTCTTTAGTCAACAAAACATAATGGAGCCAAGTGATGGCGTATCCGGACAGATGGAGCAGCAGGAAGAGGCAGAGACGCCCACTCAGACCTTTACCCCGGGGGGAAGCAGTGGGCCGGGAGTCAGAATGCTCAGGGTTTGCTGTCAGTTTCCCTCTTCCCAGCTAGTGACTGCAGGCAGGTCAAAATCCGTAAAGAGGGGCAGCTTTGGAGTAGTCTAAACTTGAGTTTGAATCCCGGTTCTGCCACTCACTCTATGTATGACCCTAGACTTTGCAGAGTTAAGCTGTCTAACCCTCGCTTTACCTATTATTAAAATGAGGAATGATAGCACCCTTCAGTTACTGGGTGGCTGTGAGGATTAGAGGAGCTCATGCTTGTAAGGGACTTAGAACCCTGTGTGGCACTTAGGAAATACTCCAGTGAGGGTTCTGATGACGATGAACGTGATCCTAACGAATAGAACAGACACTGAGAGCTCAAAAGAACATCATCTTGCCTCGACTCAGTTTGCTTACCTCTAAAATGGCAATACTGCTTTAATCCCTACCCAGTTTTCCTCACATTGTTGTTTTGGGGATCGAATGAACTGAAGCAATGGGTCCCAAGTACAGATCTTCGGAGAGCTGTCAGCATATGACACAGTTCTCACCCATCTGAATAAGGGGGAAATGAAAAAAATAACAATGTAGTAATGTAGTAAATGGCTTGTTTGTTTGTTTGTTTGTTTTTTGGAGACGGAGTCTCACTCTGTCGCCCAGGCTGGAGTGCAATGGCGTGATCTCGGCTCACTGCAACCTCCGTCTCCCGGGTTCAAGCGATTCTCCTGCCTCAGCCTCCCGAGTAGCTGGGATCACAGGCACCTGCCACCAGGCCCAGCTAATTTCTTTGTATTTTTAGTAGATGGGGGTTTCACCATGTTGGCCAGGCTGGTCTTGAACTCCTGACCTCAGGTAATCCACCTGCCTTGGCCTCCCAAAGTGCTGGCATTACAAACGTGAGCCACTGCGCCTGGCCTGTAGTACGTGTTTTACAAATTGAATTGTTCCCAACTTTAAAAGGCTACATTATCCTGATATTATGTCATTTCTAATCTGAGTGTGTGCGTGTACGTGTGAAGTTATCCCTTTTTAATGAAAGTATGGTGCTAATGAATGATAGTTCGTTTTAATGGACTAGCTCAGAAAAATAAAAGTTGTCAACCCTGTCCTGATCCCTTGTTTTTTGGAAATCTGTGAAAAACAAACAAACAAACAAACAAAACCTCTATAAGGAAACCTCCAAGATAAGAAGTTTGAGCTTTCCCGTCATAAGATTCTGTATGGAGATAACAAAAAGAACAGCACTTCATACTGAGTGAGTCCCTGCCACATGCCAAGGATGGCTGGGGATGGCTACACATTTCCCATAATCCTCACAACAGCCTGGCAGGCTTGGTGTGGCTTAGCCCGTTTGACAGACAGAGAAACTGAGACGTAGAGAGGATAAGCAGCTGAGCTCTTCCTCCGGGGGGAGTTCAACACCAAGTCCCCCTGACTCCTCGCCTCACAGTGTTTCCTGGATTGTGCTAAAGGATTACTGTGGAGGAGGCCCTGACAGGGCCGTGGAGACTTCACCACTATAAAAAGTAACCACATCACAGGCTTATGGGCAAATCACTTAACCTCTCTCGGCTTCTAGCATCCAACAGGGAAATGAGGCAGAAATCGGGGTCATGCTGAAAACAGATGGAAAGGCAAGCTGGGCTAGGAAATAAAATTAGCACAAAGAAGCCATTCTTTATGATTCTCAGTGATTCAGTGCCCTTTGACTATTTATGAAATTGGGAAGCTTCCCAGCCCGGGTAATTGATAGAATGCTGCCTGGATACAGGGACATCATCAGATGGCCTCTTTCTCTCTTTGGCCAACCAGATTCAATCCCTCTGCCTTCTCACAGTTGGCCAGGCCCTCCCTTCCTGCTACCCTAGGTGGTTTTCTGGGTCCCAGGGGCCTCCCAGAGCTGGGTTAGTAGAAGACCCCTCCTGCCCCGTTCACTCTCCCTCCTACCCTTCACACTGCAGGTGGGCCTGGCTCTATGCGTTGTTCATTTGTTCTTAAATGCCCTCTCAGCAACTCTGGGAGGAGGTTTTATTAACATTATTTTGCACATGGGGAAACTGAGGCTCATTGAAGCTAAGAAATTGGCTTGGGGTGACACAACCTACAAAGGGCAGAAGAAGAATCCCCACCCAGCCAGGGCTGCCTGACATGAGTCTGCGCCTCCCATTTTATCACTAAAGCCCCATGAAGACTGAGGGAAGAAGATTCTAAAACTCTAACAGCTCCCAGCCTCCCTTTACATAAACTGTGCCTTCTCTGGATGCCAAGGCAGTCACTATGTACCCACCATGTACTGGGCCATTCACTCAGAGCCGGGGTCAGCCCAGCAACTCCTTCCTGACTTACACCCTAGGAATGGACTTACAGCAACATTTATCTGAGATGTGGTCATTCTGATGACAGTAACATTTCAATTCTAAACCTACCCTTTCCTTTTTAATTTAAAATAAGTGCTTCATAATTCTCTCTTCAGCCCTTTTTAATTTATTTGTTCTTATTGAAGACAGCTAGTAACAAACTCATGATCATTCAATTTTTGTTGAATTTTTGTTGAAAGAGGTTACATCTTTAAGCAAAGGAGGGGAATAGCCTTTAATAGGGAGAATTGAGCCCCTTCTCCAGGCCCAGAGGGCTCATGATCCTCAAGTGTATTGGTCCAGATGTCCCTATCTCATTTCAAGGTCTTATTTCTTCCCAACCGTGACAATGGTGGCATTACAGACTTGCTGTGGTCGAGAACTGAACCTTCTCTGGAGCTCACCTACCCTCATGATTCAGTCTTGTGCCTGATCCTGAGCTTTTTCTGCCCTCCAGGTGCAGGAGATGAAAATTCTTTCTATGCTGTCAAGGGGACCCTCAAACTTTCACACTTTATCTTAAACGTGATTAGTCACTCTCGGCCTTTTATTATCTTGCTCCAATGAGTACGTGGCCATTCAGGACAGTCATCTGATTGCATAGTCCTTATAATCACAACTTGACCCTACTCCTTAAACACCTGAGATATTGCACCTGCTACTGCATCCCTTCCACCAGTATTCGATTCCACCTCACCACCAGGAAGAGTCTTAGCAATTGAACTACCACAGCACACCAGGTGCCACCCAAACTACCCACCAGCCAGCCAGTGAGGGACCCAGCTCCACATCCCCATTGTAGAGGCGGCTTCTGCAGACAACTTCTGGTGCTAGCTGTCTTATGTTGAGATCCCCAGAAAGCAAACTCTAAGATGGAGAGTTGTGGCTAGGTTTACTGAGGTGTGCTCTTAGCAAGAGAACTATGGGGAAGTGAGGGAAGCAGGTTGGACAGAGGGGGAAATTGAACTACAACCTAGTTATAACAAAGGCCTCAGCCAAGCTCATGGTGAGCTCTGGAGCTAAAGTGGTCTTTCAAAGTTGTCCCAAACCGAGGTAAAGTGGCCAGGCCTTTGTGATCCTACATCAACCAGTCTTCAGATGGGTGTTGTCCTTGAGGAGGTGACATAGCTTTGGGTGAAGCAGCTTCTCTTGGCTGAAAGCAATGCTGGAGTCATGAGCAGTGGGGAAATGAGAGCCTGGTCCTGATGGGAGGAATCTGGGTGGCATACCACAGCATCCACTACAGCCCCAAACAGTCTCCACTTAACCCTGTTGTCCTAGAATAATTATGAGTAATGTGCCTTCTCTGTTAAAAGTGTACCAGTGCGGATGATAAGTTTTGCTGCCCTTCTGTTCATGAGCCACCACCATGCTGCCCACTGCTCCGTGCATGAAGGGCACTGCACAGATAGCTCCTCCTTCCCTTCCTGTCGCTTGCTGCAATCAGCTCCTTCACTTCCCCGTGGGAACATCTTTAAAGAGCCCACATGGTCACCGGTGCCACTGGGCCACGCTGGCTGCATGCTAGGACCCGTCATCACCTTGGGTGCGTCAGGAAACTTGGAAAGAAGAAGGAGACACAAGGTTCTGAAGTCATTGCTCCTGTGACCCTGAATGTGAACCAACGGTGGCTCCTGGCTGAGAGGGGGCCCTGCCCCGGTGTAACCCTGGTCATCTCCTAAGTTATCAATAGCCTACTTCATACAGTGTCCATGCCCTGTTGCTGTTCAGCAACCTCTAGTGCTCCATCGGTGAAGCTGAAGAGGTAGAACAGTGTTCAGCGATCAGCAAACACAGCCTCCTGCTCCCAGCTGCTTGCAGCTCCCAACCTTACCTCCCCTCCAGGCTGCCCATCCTTTGAGAGCAGATTGATCCCTCCCTCCTCACCAAGGCTGTGGCTTGGTGGCTGATATGGTGGCTGTGTCCCCACCCAAATCTCATCTTGAATCGTACTCCCATAATTCCCACATGTTGTGGGAGGGCCCCAATGGGAGATAATTTGAATCACGGGGGTGCTTTCCCCCATAGTGTTCTTGTTGTAATGAATATCTAACAAGATCTGATAGTTTTATCAGGATTTCCGCTCTTGCAACTTCCTCATTTTCTCTTGCCGCCACCATGTAAGAAGTGCCTTTCACCTTACATCATCATGATTCTGAGGCCTCCCCACCCATGTGGAACTGTAAGTCCAATTAAACCTCTTTTTCTTCCCAGTCTTGGGTATGTCTTTATCAGAAGCATGAAAACAGACTAATCCAGTGGCCCTCAGCCTTGCCCTGAACTGACCTGCAGTGGTTGGCAGGAGGTTCACCAGGATAATCATGGGGAACCCAGCACATGAAGAGTGTCCCAGAGGCTTATGCAGGAAGCAGCCCTTCCCTGGGCTTTGATGCATCCAGGGATCACCCCCTTCATCTGTGAGGATCCTGCTGCAATTCTCATGCACACCCCACAGGCAATCAATGCTGCTGAGAAACCATTTCTGTGAGCCATTGTCACCCTCATCCCCAAGTGTGGGCCCAGCTTTCTGTCTGAGTCTTGGAGCCTTTTGGTGCCTCGAAGCTGGGCTCTGAGGACTGATGTTCACTCTGCCACACTGATGAATCATGGAGGACACTCAGAGAGCCTGTGGCCCACCCTCTGCCCTTACTGAGCTGCCTCTGTGGACCTTCCTTTCCTTTCCAGATGATGGAAAGAGGTTGGCAGACTGTCTAGAGATTTTTCTCAGGGGTCTTACTGTGGCCTACATTTTTTTTCCAAGGACAAGCAGAGACTCCATTTCTTTGTCACTTCTTGGACACTATATATTTTTAATGGCCCCTTGTGAAACCAGAGGGATATTGGCCCTAGCAGAATGGAGGGGCAGCCAGCCCCTTTCTGCCCTACTTGCCGATGTCCTCAGACTGACTTAAAGGTTTAGTTGATCTATTTTGTTCTTACATTTCAAACCCTTGCATAAGTAAAAAGCGTCATAATTCGTTTCATTTTTAAATAAAAATGGAAAGTTAGCACTCACATCTTAATGACATCTTGGTTAGTGATTCTCTCAATACTCGAGGAGGGAGAGAAGGTGCTGAGTGCTTTCATGCATGATCCTATCTGCAACTCTGTGGAAGACGCTGGGCATGTCCCATAGTTCTCAATTTTCAGATAAAGTGCGATACTGGGAGGCATTATGGCACTTTGGGGGCAGAGGCTGTTCACACATCTTGGCATCTTCCATGGCATCTAATGGGATCCCTTGCACAGAATGAGGGCCCTCACTGTTTGTTGAAAGGGTGAAATTGCCAAGATCACAGAGCTTGCTAGGTCCCTGAGATCCTAATCAAATGTTCTCTCCATTAATCTGAGCTCCCTTTGTCCAAGTGAGCCAAAGGCTTTGAAAATAATAAATAAACATCGTTTAGCAAGTTCAAAACTGCAAAGAAAAACAAGCCAGAAGCATGAAAGAGAGCAAATTTTAAACCAAAATGAGCAGGTTCCAGGCATCCAGGATGCTGCTCATTCTCTGATTACCTTCCCCACTGCATCTTAGATGGAACAGAAGGGCCATGGCAGATCCAGTGAAGGGATGGTCCATTTTTACAGAAAAGACCTCTTGCCATGTGGCACCACTGTGGTGCTCCAGCCCCAGGTGAACTGCGTAATCACGGGTGGCAGCAGGACAGCACATGTCCCCAGCCCTTCCTGTCAGCCTGCATCTTTCCTCATGAACTCCTCCCTGGCCTCGAATGTGTCTGGGGAGAGGCATCCTCATGTCAGTGCAGGCCCATCCTCCATGTGAAGTGAATTGAGCCCATGCATCACGCTTCACGCGTGGGAGCTAATGCAATAAAGGCCCAACCCAGAGCCACCGTGGCATATTACACACATCAATCACCCACTCCCACGGACTGAACAGCCTCCTTCCAAGCCCCTGGGTGAATGCTGGAGGTGCTTTGGGGACTGATAAAAGTTGTTCGCTGAGTTTTAACAACTCAATGTCTCTCCTGCTACAAGATTTGGGTTATTTAAATAGGCTGGTGTCTGTTGCCTTTCCAGCCCTTCGAGGTAATGAAACTGCTTGGAGTCTACCACTAAAGTAAAATGGTGGAGACTTTCAGCTCCTGAGTGTGGGCCTTCCTTTTCTCCTCTCCTCTGTTCTCCTGCAGAGGCTGAGCTCAGGCCATCCTTCCACCTACCACTGTCCAGCATTTCCTAACGAGGGGGCCCCTGAGGAGTGGGCTCCAGGCTACAGAGGAGGAGTAACTCATCACTCCCTCACTGAGCAAATGGCAACCATCCCTGATGAATCGCATGCTTGCCCCAAGGCTCAGTGTCCCTACTGCAAAATCATCTGTAATCATCCCATAGTGGCATCCAGTGCATTACATTAACAAAGCCCTGTGGCCTTTGCCATATATTCAATATCTATGCCAATCTTTTGAGAGTGTACGCTTATGTTCATGTACTCAATCTCCTTTTTATGGTGTGCTTACTGTGTTCTATGTACTGTTTTAGGCACTGCCATTCAATGAATCATTTTATCATCATATCACCCCCAAGAAGGGGTTCTATTAGCCTCATTTTACAAATAAGGAAACTAAACCTCCCAAATGCCGAGTAACTTGGTCAAGGTAAACAGCCTTGAGTCTACAGCCTGTGTGACCTTTCTGCTACATCTTAGAGCAATTGCACAGGATCAGAGGAAAGCCAGAGCTCAAACCATAGGGGTCATTATCCGTTATCCTGATTTGCCTTTTAAGGGTGCAAATTGTGGGGAAGATTTTTTCATGATATCAAAAGATTAGAAGGGCATTTCAGACAACAGAAGCCCTCGCCCTCCATAGACTCTCCAGCAAAAGCTCTCAGGTGCATTTCATGCCTGTGGGGCCCATCCTGGGCTGAGTGACACACCCCAGCAGCACAGGCTCCTGCACAGAAGTCAGCCTGGCTTCTGGAAAGGAGAAGGTCTGGAGGCAGGGACACAAGCTTTGAAGGCTGGCAGGCCTGACTTTGAATCCTGGCTTCAGTCCTGAGCTGAAGTCACTTATCCTTTTGGGGTCTTAGTTTCCCCATCTTAGAGTAAAGGAAATAATAATTATTTGGCAAGATTCTTGTATGGCTTAGAGATAGGGGCAAAGGCTGGGTGCTGGCTAACTGGAGCCGATAGGGGTGGCAGCAACTATTATTAATCCTCCTCCTGAGGGCCCTAGTTCATTTCCCCTTACACTGTTCTAACTAAAGAAAACAATCAGATGGAGATTATTTGAAGAACTAAAAAATTATAATGGCAACAGATTGCCCTTTGCTGTAAAATAATTCTAATTGCTCCCCTAGGTTTGGAGGCCAAGCCCCACTGTTACAAATATCATGATAATTAACATTTCGTATAACAAAAATACTTCAAATGTAAATGAAGACCCTTCCCTTACTTTAAGCCAAACAGGAAACCCACATGTATGGGGTACACAATGGGTTGAAGAGGCAGATCCCTTCCCTTGTCTTGGTGTCAGTACGCGTGGTTTAGATACCCCAGAGACCGGGTGGCAGCAGCAGGTGGAACCCATCTCAAATTTTCAAAATCAAGAAATTCAAATCACACAGTCTGATTTGTCTCCTGTGCTCAGTGCAACTAAATCTGGAAACCCCCTCCCCGCCACCCACAATTGTATTGTAACGAAGCTGGACATATCTCCTCTCTTTCCCCATGCAGAACAAATAATTCAGGAGGCTCACAAAACCTTTATCCTATTTCTTATTGCTTTAGCTTATTTGTCCTTTTGACCTCTCAGTTCCATGTGTGTTCAACTAAAATCTAAATTGACCCACTTTGTACCCGGCACTGGGCAGAGCAGAGTGGCAGCTGACCTCCTTTAGCGCCCATCACCTTCTGACTCTGTGCTACGTGCCTCACACAGCTTCTCTCTCATGACCTCATTCCCTGCCCTCAAGGGACTTAACAAGCAAATGGGAGAGACACAACTGTGTACAACCACAACATGGTGCACAGTTTCCACGTCACGAGAAGGGAATGTGCAGGCAGAGGGGTGCTCAATTCCAACTGGAGAAACAAGGAGGTTCCAAAGAGGAGGCAGTATATGATGTGCCTTTTAATGATGGAAATTTCAGAGAAAGCTTTTTCATGACATCAAAAGATCACAACAGTCTTTCAGCTAGGAGAAGCCCCAGCCCTCCCGTAAACTCCATAAAAAAAAAGGAGCAGAATTTCAAGACGGGAAGTTGGGAAGAGGAATCTGGTCATTGTAAACAGACCATGTTGCAAAGCTTCAAAGACTCCTTAGAGATAAGTAAACCCATGTAGCCGGGTCTTATTTATTGAAAGGGAGAAGCGTCAGAGTGGAGGGAACAGTTCCCTACGTTTGCAGTCCCTGCAATGACCATGGATCAGGTAAATGACTAATAATGCAGTTCTATCTTCTTGAGTGGATAATCTTCCTATTACTGACAAATTGAGATGTGCTGCTGTAAGAAGCTTTGAGTACCCAGGCCTGGGAGTGGAAACCTGGTGCAAACATCCTAGACTGTTTGGAGCTGTCCAGGTTGTGTTGGTGTAGCCCTAATGGTGCAGCCAGACCAAGGCTAGGAGAGGAGCACAGAGCTGGCTCTCTTGCCTGTAATCTGATGCATTAGAGAGTGCCTGGAAAATTATGTGTCCATTAGCTAAATGACCCTGGGGCTTTATGACTTGCTCTTTTTGTAAATCAAAAATAATAACAATAACAGCTCACCATCTTCTCATGCTGTTGGAGAGAGTGAGGATTTCATCTACCATTAAACAATGACAGCTGCTCGCCAAGACAACTCCATTCTAAACCCCAGGATACAGAAGCTGACGGAAAGTCTGTGCTCACATCCTGACCCACCTAGCCAGGACCCCATCATAATGAGCAATTTAGCCCCTTTCTTATCAAAGGGGGTTGGCAACCAAGCCAGTTCAGAAGGGAAGGTGATTGTTTAAGTGCAGCAACCTTCCAGGGAGGGACCAGACGTCCCTGTCTTGAAGCCAAGGTAGCCCCACCTAGAAGAGGTCCCTGTTAATTCCACCTGATGACAGGCGTCCCCATTCCAGTCTGCTATGCCCTTTTACCCATCATATCCTTCCTGCGCCTGGGGGTGTTGCCAGCTGGCTGGAACAGCAGAGAGGTGATGCAGAGGTGAGTGTGTCTTTTGCAGGGCAAGAACAGGGCTTCTCTCTGGGCAGTTCGCCCCGTTCTAGATAGCCTCACGCTGAACCCCAGACACTAGTGTGTGGCTGTTTGGTGCTGATTCACCCCAACCAATGGGTGCCTCACTCCAAGGCAAGGTAAAAATTTCCAGACAACGTTTTTCCCCAAAGGATGAACCACATAAAATGGGCAGGAACTGATCACTCCCAGGCCTTCAGCGTGACAGACTCTGACATCATCTGTACCCAAGAGACCTGCTGTGGCAAAAGGTCCATGTCGTTTGTTCTGACAAAGCCACCCAGGCTTCTTGCAGGGGACGCTGCGCTGATTGTGTCAACATCCTCCGTAAGTCCCCTGATCCAAACTTGGGAGGTTGAGAATCCTGATTTCCCTTTAGTCAGAAACCTGGTTCCTAGGCCTGAAATCTCAGCTCATATTCCTTGACCTTTGTTTCTGTTTTCTTTTTCTTATATAGGCCTTAGGTCCTGACACACTCTCATGAATGACCCTCTTTTCATTGATTAATTGATTGATCCATTAATTACTTGATTTTCTTCTAATTTTGGTACACTTAACATCAATGAACTACTCCAAAGAACCAGGGCATTGGCAATGACATGTCTCTGCCTGTGTGTTTCTTCCTCATCAGACTTCTCTGCCTCTCCCACCGGAGCCAATCACTTATTTATCATTACCTTGGTTGTTTTAAAGTTTTATTTTACATATGGTTTTATTTATTTATTTATTTAGATTTAGTTGCTTACTAAATAGTAAACAATAGTAAGTAATATTCTTCCTCTGGATCTTAATTTTCACTCAGTATTTTATGCATGTGTATACAGGATTGTGTTATATACGTTACATAGTCTATGTATATACTATATTGAATATCATGTAGCTATAGCTCATTCATTTGTACTGTACAAATGAATATTTGCTCTCTTAACTCAGACAAAGTGGAGAAGACTTGCTCTACCCGCAGAGAGGCAGGGAGAGCTCCTTCTGCTCCCAGGTCCCCTGCCCCAGCCCTCTGCATACAGGGTAAGCAACTGTGACTGTGATGAAGAGCGAGAGACAATAGGAGGGTCCAGTCACTAATCCAGTGACCTAGGAACAGAGGGGAAGATGTCCTCAGGACTCTGAGAGGCCAGCTGAGGGCAGAGCCCACGCTGGGAGCCAGGGGTCCTTTTGCTCCTGTCCACCTTCCGAATGGCTCTAAGAGTCCTCTCCCTTTGCTGGGCCTCAGTTTCCCAGTCTTGAGGTTGACTTAGTGAGAAAAGGTGACCCTTAACTGTCATGAGTATTGCCTGTCTCTACCCCTCCCCTCATCTCAAGGGTCCCTCTGGTAAAAATTAAGAGGTGCCACCTCTCGGCCATCTCTCTCAAAGGGCTAGCTGGCTCTGGCGTCACAGTGCTGGCTCTAGTCACGATCCAACAGCCCTGATAAAATGATTCTCCCCCAAAATGTTCCTGTGATAAGTAATTTTCACGCTTGTGTGAAGCATATTTGTTCTTCTGCTGCAGGAAGGAATCATTTAGTGAATTACTTCTTTCTCTAAGCACTTGGTGCCCTGGGAGAGTTCATTCACTTCACAGAGGCAAGCAGTTTACTCCTATAAGTTCACCATGAGCCCTGCCAGGCCTCTAAATCTTCGGAAAATTACCCAAACCTTCTCCCCCACAACCCTCTCCAACAGCTGAAGTTGCTCAGCACATGAACAGAGTCCTTCAAGGTTCTTTGGATGTTAGGTCTCTGCTGAGCACTTATGAAACACCTTCCGGGTATGAAACTCTGCATGAGGCAGCTGGGAGATACGGAAGACAGATGTGCCAATCTCCAGTGACTCACAATAAAACTGGGAGACAAAATGAGTCCCAGATTCGGGGTCATGAGATCTTCCCTGAGGCCCTGGGCCAGCCCAGTTATTCTCTGTTTCCTCGGCTGAAAGATGAGGGAACTTGGTTCTTCATCTCTAAAAATCCTGCTCTTCAGTTTTCTAAAAGGCTACACAAAATGCAACGAGCAATTCCAACCCATGAAGGAGAAGAAAGAGGGTCTGCCTGGTTCCCCCAAAGCCAGTGCCTCCTCACCCCTCAATACCAACCATGAGTGTTTTTCCTGCTGCGCCTCTGTTCCCTGCACCTGCAATGGCCCCGACTTCCCCTCTGCTGCTCTGAAGCCCTCCTCCCCGATGTTTTCCTTGACTCTTCTGTGGCTATTCAGTTTGGCAAGATCTCAAGTCTTTGAGCTTTCAGTTCCGATTAGAGCTTTGTGTCTTCAGAGTCTCTTTATTTGCAGACTGCAAGTAGGGTGGGATTAGTTCATAGGTGACAGAGCATCAAAGTAGGATGACCCTTAGCAACTGGTTCCACCTCCTTTGTTTTACAGATGAGGATGCTGAAGAGAGGACACGTGATCTACCCAGGGAGATTCAGGGAGCACGGGGATAGGGGATGAGACTGGCCTCCAGTCTGCTGTCCACCAGGTCGCGGCTCTTTCTAATTCTTGTGTGTAATTATTTTATTAATATACACATTCAATAAATACTTACTAAGTTCCTCTGTGCCAGACCCTGAACTAGGCAGCAGACATAGAAAGATGAAAAGGGGCCTTCGAAGAGTTTACACTTGGACAGGAGAGACAGACCTGCATGTGCATCTCCCAGGCGGGGTACTCAGTGGTACAGTTTAGAAGCTACCCAGAGCATCATGGGAGCTCAGAGGAGGGGCGACTGCTTCTGGCTTGGGGAAAGATCCAGAGAGGAGGTGATATGTGACACTGGCCTTAAAAAATGTGTCCTCATCCATTGGGAAGAAGCTGTGAGGAAGCTCATCCCAGAGAGAAAGGCTGCAAGTTGGGCACGATCAGGAGAGCACCTGAGGTCAGCTCAAGCTCTGTGCTGGCAGTGGGAGAGCAGTACACTGTGGCTCAGGCATCGGTGGGAGCCAAGTTCTGGGCCACAGCCCACACGCTGCAACCTAAGTGAATGCTACTTTCCTCAAGATTATGTCAGCACTCCCGGTTTCCCCTGACAATGGCATATATTTCTGTAGTCTTTTTAGGTGGCTCTCATGAGAGCTGTGAGTCTGTCCACACAGGCAGCTTTAAGAAGTTAGAAGCCTCATTAGACGGTAAGCTCTTGCCCTCTCCCAGCTAGAGGACTGAGATGGTCAGGCCTGTCCCTGTCAGAACTCCAGCTCCCAAGGGGCAGGTGGGATGGACTGCAAGGACAGGGGCCCACAGGCAGGGCCAGTCCATGGGGCATGGTGGGTCATCTGGGGTGGTCCCAGCAGAAGATGGCACAAGAAACTGTGAACAAGCATCCGGCCTCAGGGGGCCAGGGGCAGTCCATATGCCGACACCCAAGCCATCGATTTCAGGGGTGATACAGACAGAGGCCAGCTCTGGCCAAGGATTCCAAACCCCAGATCTCTCACCCAGACATTGCCTTTGGTCCTTAGACACACAGTCTGCCCAAGCATCTTGCGTTTCTCACAGACACCTCAAACTGTCATGTCCAAACAGAATTTATTATCTTTCCCCCAAATCTGGTGGCTCTTCCTCTGGATCTGCCTGAGAGAAGAGCTTCTAGAGGTCACTCTGACCTTGTCCACAGCCTATGAAGACTGCCTCTAAAATGTCTGCCTCCTGCTCCGCGTCCCTACCACACTCTCCTCTGCAAGTCTGCCTCTTCTCCCGTGTGGACCACTACAGCAGATCCTAACTGGGTTCACAACATATAGTGTCTTTCCCTTCCATCGATTCTGATTTGGAGTCAGATTTCCAAAATGCAAACCAAGTCACTTAAGCTACTCACTTCTCAGTGCCCCTAGAGTAAACTCCAAATGTCTGAACTTGACCAGTAGGGTCTTCCATGATCTGGCCTCTGCAGAGCTCAGAATAGCAGAAGCCCAGGTGTCAGACATCCTCCCTGTTCCCCTTTTGGCCTGCTAAGCTTCAAGGACCACATTGATGTAGCGATCCCCTAAGTCTGGACTCTGGCTCCTGGACCTCCAGCTCAGGCCACTTGCCCCAGGGATGCTGAGTGGTCTGCACCCCAGGCAGCCTTTAGGCACTGCAGGGAGCAGAGTGCTCACTCTCAGGTCAGACTAGTCATACTCAGGAGGAGAAAGATTCACCCAGACCTGGCACAGACCCTGCTCCTCCTCAGCTGAAGGGTAAATGCTGGGCTGGCCTTGTTTGATCAGCAGAGCAGCATGCTAGGAGGAAGTCACACACTCATGGTCCCTGGAATTAGCTTAGCATCCCTAGATGGGAATAGCTCACCTAGACTGGGGAGAGAGATAGACTAAATGAAAATCTGTAAGCTCTCTTTCTTTCTCAGGCTTCAAAGTGTCTGGGAAATATCAGCCATTCTCTTGGCTTCAACCAAGCCATCATTATAGTATCACTGCTTGAAATAGCCATTTTATTCCACCTTCCATCTCTGCATTCTGGTTTTTTCTCATCACTTCTGAGAATATCTAGAAAACAGGACAAGCATATGTACCAGAGTTATATTAAGAAACTCAGTCCATAGGGAGAAAACTCTCTGTAATGTATACATTGGATATTATGAGTGTATACTTCTTTAGTCACCAGAGTTTTTGGTTTCGAGCAACAGAAATGGACTCCAGAAACAGAGCAGAAGTTCATTCAAAGAGCACTGGAATTGCCCAGAAGGCTGGAGTAGCAAGCAGAAAAGGAGTATGGGAGAAGAAAAGAAGAAAAAGAAGAAGAGGGAGAGGGGGATGGAGGAGGATGAGGAAGAGGAAGAGGAGGAGAAGCAGCAGCAGCCAGAACCAAACTAAAGCCATGCTACAGAACTAGCCTGGGGAAAGGTACTGCTGTCCTGCCACTGAATACCAGGCATAACAGCTGCTCCACCAGGTCTCACCGCAACAGGGCATTGTACATGGCACACTTGATGCAACCACCTCCAGAGCCACCAGAGAGAATTCTCCCCAGGCCCTGCTCTTTATATCACTTCAGAAGGGCACATCCACCGAGCTACCCAAGGAATCTAATGGCCATGACCTGAAAGTCATCCTTGAATTCTTCCTCTCCCTCTCCCCATCCCTGTCTCTCATGCCTCACATCCATTTTGACATCTATTCCAGCTAACTTTGCTTTCTTCAATTGCTCAAATTTCTGAAATCTGTCTCCTCTCTCCCTCCCTGGAGAGTTTAAGGTCTCATTGTTTCTTGCCTAAACTGTCCTAACAGACTTCCTCTGTATTGTCTCCCGAGCCATACGCCTAAGACAGAGATATGACTTCTGCTTCCAGCTATGGCAGACTAGCTTGTATTAGACCAACCCTTCTACCAATAATAACTACAAAATTGAATACTGTACTTTAAAAATCCATTTGAAGTCATTGGGAAGTGACCAATATCAAAGATGTGAAGGGCCAAGATCATGGAAAGAAGGTAAATACAAAGAGGTAAGTCCAACATTTAGCTGCTCTTGAGGCATTTGCCCATTCATAAGCAGCAGTCTAGAGTTTGAGAAACTGAACAGACCATTTGACAGCCTTATGGGGCTAGAGAGACAAAAGTGGGACTGCAGGGTCTATCAGTCTAAAAGAGTTAAAATCTGATTGTTGGTCAAAAATGAGAGTTTCCTCTCTGGAGAAAGATAACATCATCCTCAGCCTCAAATAATCTCTACACAAGAAATATCAATATTTGGCAATGATGGGAATGGTCTGTAACCTGCACTGGCCAAGACAGTAAGCACTAGCCTTATGTGGCGATTGAACACTTCAAATGTGGTTAGTGCAACTAAGGAACTGAATTTTATATTTTATTTTATTTTAATTCAAATAGCTACACGTGACTTGTAACTACTATGTTTGATGATGCAGATGTGTACAATGCCTGGCTTTCAATTAAAAATTACCAAGAAAAGGCCGGGAGCGGTAATCCCAGCACTTTGGGAGGCTGAGGCGGGCGGATCACGAGGTCAGGAGATCGAGACCATCCTGGCTAACACGGTGAAACCCCGTCTCTACTAAAAATACAAAAAATTAGCCGGGCGTAGTGGTGGGCGCCTGTAGTCTCAGCTACTCGGGAGGCTGAGGCAGGAGAATGGCGTGAACCCAGGAGGCAGAACTTGCAGTGAGCCGAGATCACACCACTGCACTCCAGCCTGAGCGACAGAGCGAGACTCTGTCTCAAAAAAAAAAAAAAAGAAAAAATTTACCAGGAAAATAAGAAGGTAAGATCAAATGACTGAAAACCAAGAGGAAAAAAAATGGCACATATAGATTCAAAGGAGATCCAGAATATTGGAGTTATTAGACGTGGTGTTTAAATCAGAGAGGCAATGACTCCCTGTATTCATTAAGTTTGGCTGAATATTACAAATCCCCAAGTGACAACAATTTAAATAACTTGTTTATTTCTCACATGAAATAAAAGATGACACACAGGGTTCGTGCCTCCTCTTTCTACTCTGCCATTTTTAATTGTGGCTTTCATCCTCAAAGTGACTTTGTAGTACAAAAGAACTGCTGAAACTCCAAGCATGATGTCCAAGTTGCAAATTAAAACAAGAGGAAGTAAGAATGACACAGGGGTCTCTGCTTTATAACTCATCTCCCTTTAAGCATCTTCTTAGGAGTTACACACAACACTCTGCTTATTTCCCTTTGGTCAAGACTGACTCACTCATATATATCTTACTCATGTGGCTAACTAAATGCATGGGAAGCTGAGGAATGTAGTCTTTTGTTCCAGAAATTAATAGGCCAAACTAAACAGCAGAGTTCTGTAAGTAAGAAGGGAAGAGATAATAAATCTTAGAGTAGATAACCAGCCATCTCTGTTATACTTTCATATTTAGAGACCTACAACAACTACCCATTGCTAGGCACATAAGGTTCTTCCTGGTTTGCCCCTACCCCTCATTCCAGCTCTGTCTCCTATCCCTCCCCCAGATATTCTACACACCAGCCACCTCTTGTCACTGACTGCTTCTAAAACCCCAGATACAAGACTCCATAGCTCGATTCCTGCTCTTTCTGTAGCCTGGAACGCCCTTTTTCTGACAAGTCTGGCTCGTTTTCAAAGCATGATCCAAAGGTCATCCCTTTTGTGTTATCTTTTCCAACTTTCCTAGTCATACTCAAAGCCGCTGCCCTGGTTCTCACAGCACTTTGTGCATACCTGTATTGTGTTTGTATGGAATTGGGATAATAGGTTTGGCTTTCATATCATCTCCCTTTCTAAATTATAAGCCTCTCCAAATCAGAAATACAACTTACTCTTCATCTTTATTCCCCTGGAATTTGCTAAGGTCTGGCACATGGTAGGTACTCCGTCAAGGTTTGTTGAAAGGGTAAGAGAGTAAGGAATAAATTTAGTCCAAGAGGGAAAATGCTTTTTCTTTCTCATTCATAAAACTCTAACTCTAGACAAGGTAGCCTTTACATACAAGGTAGATAATTTTGCAAATTCTTTTTTTATACCAGAATTGTATTGTATCACACATTGCACAAAGTAAGCGTTCTGAGCTGAAAAGTTATTTTGCTATTTATATACATATTATTTGATACGATGGTATAAAACCAACTTTAGAGCAACACAATTACAATTAGCAGTCATAAGGAATTAAATTTAATTCAGCAGGGTCAACCAAGCATAACCTTTGTGCTCAGCATCCCCACCACCCTCCCTCCCCACACGCACTCCAGTCTCTGCCTTCTAGGAGTGGGAGTCTCCTGGCATGGAGGCCCAGAACAGTTAGGTTACAGTAAGTATCATCATAATTGGTACTTTTTACCATAAAATGGTACCTGTTACTATAAATATTTACTATACTGTTACTATTATACCTGTTACTACACTGTTACTATTATACCTGTTGCTATAAGTATTTTCTGCAATGATGGGAATGGTCTGTAACCTGCACTGGCCAAGACAGTAAGCACTAGCCTTATGTGGCTATTGAACACTTCAAATGTGGCTAGTGCAACTAAGGAACTGAATTTTATATTTTATTTTATTTTAGTTCAAATAGCTACACGTGACTTGTAACTACTATGTTTGATGGTGCAGATGTGTACAATGTCTGGCTTTCAATTAAAAATTACCAGGAAAAGGTCGGGAGCAGTGGTTAGAGAAAGAAGAAAAAGATACAGGCAGCAGTAGTAAGAAAAGACTCCGAAGACTTTTGGAGGTAATAGAACCTTTTAGCTGGTCTTTAAAAACAAGTCAGGATTTGGGCAGAACTGTGATTATCAAAGCATGAAGCATGGGCCACAGGAGGGAGGAGAAATGATTTGAGGTAGATACAGACACAACATTGAATAGCATTAAATCACAGAGTAAGAAGATTTTTGCCCTTTTCAATTCTCTTTGGTTTCTTTAGTTTACATTAAAAAGAAAGTCTCATTGGTACATCTTGAACAGATGGTGATATTCCATTCAGTAAACACAGGGCAGGTCTCAAGCCTGGATCTTTGGAAGACAACGATATTGAGCTAAAATGATAGTATTTTGTTTTTATTGTATTCCGTTACTCAGGCATCGTCTATTTATAGTAAGTGATTCTGGTTTTCATCATTTCGTTTCACTTGTAAAATCAATTAATATAAAGGAAGAGTCACTCTAAAGAAAACTAATAAGCAAATAACAGTACATGTGGTAGGCGGATATGAAAAAAATGGTAAATGGTACTTAAAGGTCTGGTGCTTGGCAAACATGGCAGCGAGTGTGCAGAAGAGAGACTTTCCCAGCGCAGGTGAAAGCTGTGCAAGCCGAGGGCTCCTGGGGAGTAGCGGAGGATCTGGGTGAGGATGGAGGGTCAGGGAGGGCAGGCTAGGGACTCCCAGGAGCTAGATGTGAGGCCTGTGCCTGCCAGGCTAATGTTTCGTCCTGTGGGCAGAGGTGAGCTTGTGTCTCTCAACATGACCCATGCTGTTTCCTGGTCCCCTGGCTCTGAAGACAGGGCTGTGCTGGTGGACGGCAGACACCAAGGAGAGGCCTGGGGGAGGGAAAGAGAGACCCAGAGGCCAGGCTGGTGATCAGCACTTTCCATACTCACACCCAGCACCAGAGCTGCCATCATGAGTCACAGCTGCAGCCCCTCGTGCCTAGAATCCTGTCCCCGAACATCCTGCGAAGGAACGTGCCACAGAGGAGCAGGGGCTGCCTGGATCTGCCCTGGCGCCTCCACAGATTCCTGCGTGCATGGAGAGGGAGCCATCAGTGCCTGGTAGCTCCTGCGTCTCCACTCGGAGAGAGGGCTCTCCACCCTCCTTTTGCCTCCCGCCCCCATCCGTGCCTCTAATTACATGTGACTGTATCCTCTTTTTTCCATCTCTTTTGCTCTTAGGACAGAAAATCTAAAGCAGCCCCCATGACTAGAGAGGCAGACTAGAAATGCAATAAAAGTGAGGAGAAAAGGGAGGGGAATGTGTCCTGCATAGGCGATCAGCGGGACATCGCCCAGCCCTGCTATATTTCTGGCTGATCTGACCCAAGGTACCAATTGAAGCGACGCAAGGTGGAGGCTCCACTTCTCAGCATCCAATGCCATCAATCTAGACCCTGCTGCCAGCACTGACTTCCCTTGAAAAACATTTTAAAAAGAAAAGGTCAGAACCATTTGTTTCTCCATGTGAATGAGTTCACAAAACCCTGGCTGCTGGTCCCCAGAAGCCTCAACATGAGCCCAGACCGCTGCTTCAAACCTCCCAGAGCAAGCTCTCTGGGCAAAATAAAACTTGCAGAGGCAAATCCCCCAGATCTGAGTCTGTCCATCAGGGGTTTAGTCCCCCGGGTCGCCTGCCTCCAGTCACAGTACAGAGCACCACATAATGGCATAAGGTCTAAGGTTAGGTTGTTGGGGTTTGAATCCTGGCCTTTCCACTCACTTGCTGTGTAACCTTGGCTTTATTACTTAACGTCTCTGAGCCTCTCCTATATGTAAAGCAGGTGTAATTAGCAATGACAGGTGCTGTCTCATAGAATTCTTGGGAAAAATCAAATAGAGTAATAAGTGTAGAATGCTTAGTATGGTGTCTGATAGATAATAAATGGACAAGAATATAGGTCATAAAGACTACTATAGACAAAATGGTCCTGAAACCCATTTGCTTCACTTGGGTTTCTCTGTATCACTGTGAAACAAACCACTTCAAAACCTAGTCACTTAAAACACAAATTTATTATGACTTCTCATTATCCTGAGGATTGACTGGGCTCAGCTGGGCAGGTCTTTCTGGGTGCCTCTTCTGGTCGCAGTCAGATGGCAGCTGAGGCTGGTGTCATCTGAGGACTGGAGGGGGTGGGAACATCCAACCTGGCTTCCTCACTCATGTGTTTATGCCTTGGCTCGGGGATGGCTGAGCATCTCTCTCTCTGTCTCTCTCCTCTCTCTCTCTCTCTCCACGTAGCCTCTGCATGTGGCAGTCTTGGCCTCTTCACAGCATGGTGGTCTCACAGACATCTGATTTCTTACATGGCAGCTGGCTTCTTCCAGAGCAAGCATTCTGAGAATCAAGAAGCTGCAAGGCTTCTTACGACCTGGCTTCAGAAGTCACACAGCATCACTTCAACCACATTTATCTGGCTACACGGGGTCAGCTAGGATCCAATGTGAGAGGCAACGGTACAAGGGTGTGAATACTAAAACCAGTTCATTGGTGCCATCTTGGAGACTAGTTACCACAACAACCAGCAGCCTCTTCTAATGTGTTATCGAAAAGAGCTCTGGATTCTGAATTGGACACTTGGGTTCAAGCCTTTAGGGAAGTCACTACCACCCTCAGGGTCCCTGAGAGTGACACGTGCCTTGCGGGTTGTGGTGGAGAACAAATGTTATTGAGTATAGAAAGCTGGCACACAGGGGCGCACACAGAAGTTCCCCTCCCCATTCAGAGCAGGGCGAGATCCTCACCTCAACACTCTTAGTCCTCCTCCTTGAAGGAGCCACTTCGAGATGAGGCTGCCATCACTCTGCTCTTTCTGAGTTCTGCGTGTGTGTGCCAGCAAGTTTAGTTTAGCTCATCACCTGCCGGGCTGGTGGCTGGCACTGAATAAATGATGTACTATTCAGAAGCAGAGTTGTCAACTCACGCTGTTTCTCCAAAATCCTTCCGAATGGAATCTCTGCTAAATCTGGAGTGAGTTATTTAAAAATCTTTTTAAAAAGGTTAAGCCACTCGATCTAAGAAATCCCAGAAAGGCTTCTATTTTCTTTTGATCTCTATTCTTTGAATCCTGCCAGGAACCAGCACACATACTCATTTGGGACTTAACATGAATTACCGAACAGCTGGAGAGAAATCAAGGTGACAAGTTACTGACAATGGTTCTTAATGCCTGGTTCTTAATACTGTATTCAGGACACCACAGAAAGCCACTTAGCCCTTCAGTGGATAGCTCTATCCCCTCTTTGTGGCTCTGGGCCTGCTTGGGTGGGAAGGGGTCAGAGAAATCTGGAGACGCTTTGCCCGGCCTGGAGTCCCTGGAATGGGGGGAGATTGAGGTGCCAGCCATGTCTGTACCCACTTTGTCCAAGCCCTCTCATCAACTCCAAGGAATCATTTTACCAAGACCAGAAAACATCAGACTCACTGCTCCAAAGAACCCATGCTCATTAGTGTCAGCAGGGAGGGACAGCGTCACATCTACCAATATATGCAATGCTAGTCAAAGAAGGAAATGACTGTGAATAGTGGGCACATAAACCTTCTCTGGGAATTGGTCTATGATCCTTGTTATCTTCCCTTGGGCATGTGGTTTAGTGGAAAGAGCATGGCCCGGGAATCAACTCGGGCTGTGCTTTACCTGGCGGTGAACTCGCCCCTGCAAATCCTCCTTCCCACAGGTTCAGCTTCCAGAACATGTTGGCGAAATGCTACATCTCCTGCTCAGTCCTGTGCTCTGAGCTTCAGGCCCTACATCTCACTACCTACCAGCCTCCTCTGGACGTCCCGTAACACATCCAAAGCTCATTGCTCACCCCTCTGAAATGCCCACCACTCCTTGCTCACCACCTCTTATACTTTCCTGGTCCTGGTTAGCAATAGCCATTCAGCCAGCAACCAAAACAGAAGCCCCAAACTCCATCCTTCCTCCAACTCACACATGTAACCCGTCACTATACCCCATCGATTCTGTCTCACAATTATCTTTGGATACAGTGTTTAACCTTCATCCTCCCCATCCATCCAGCAACTACCTGAGCCCAGACCCCATCACATCTCACCTGGACTATGGGAGTGTCTCCCACAGAGCCTTCCTCTCCACTCATACTGTGCCTCAGCCAGCCCCGGTGCCTCCTACCCCTGGGACCAAGGTCCAGATAAAAGAGGAAAACATGAAAAGGGCAAGTGTTTAGCTGTTTCCTGAGGCACATTCTTTCCATACTGTGGGCTCTGTGTGCCTTCATCCGCCATGAAGAAATTGGATAAAATTGAGTCTTCTGGAAGCTTCTTCCTGCTCCAAGATTCTGTGATTCTTCTGAGAACACTTCTGCAGAGATTTTTTAAAGGTGGCATCTTTTTCTGACCAAAAGCCTCAGGCAGCCTTGTCATAGCTGAGGGAGGAAAATCACCAACTTCTTCTTAGTGCAAATTAATGTCATCGATCTCCTCAATCTGGTCTGCTCGATAGAAGGCAATCAATATGGAGGAAAAGAGTGGGCTGGAAATGAAAGGCTGGAAGGGTTCCTTTCAGGAACAGCTGACCTTTCAGAGACAGGGACAGTGAGCACCCAGAGCCCTCGGCCTCCCTCAGAGTTCATCTCCTCAGCATTCGGGCGGTGTGAGTGTGGAGCTAGCAATCACCCTGAGACGAGAGAGCAGGGACCTGGTCAAAAGCCCTAGGCTACAGGATTGGCTCTGCTGTGTGACCTGGGGTAAGTGAGGCCCCATCTCTGGGCCGGCTTCCTCATCTCTAGTTGTACTCACTGATAGCTAAGCTGGCACTAAGTTATCTAAAAGGAGGTAGGTGAGCCTTACAGGGTCCTAGGGTCTGTTCTGAGCCCGTGGGAAGCTAAAGCTGTTTCTGTTTCTCGCAAAACCTCGGTTTGAATCCGTAAGATTTAACAAAGAAGGAGGGGCCTCAAGATGTCTGACTGAGGACATCTGATACCCGCCTACTCCACAGAGAAGAATCAAAACAGCAAGTAGATAATCATGAGTCCAATAAATCATCTAAGACAGAGCATGGGAATTCAACAAGAAGTGACAGAAAACACCTGAGGCAAGGAAGGAGAGGGAAGCAGGATCGGCTGGAAGCTGGGAGAGGATCTGCAATGTGGGGAAAGGGGAAGTGAGAGACCCCCAGTGGTCTGCATTCCCATGGAAGCTGGGAGAGGATCCGCAATATGGGGAAAGGGGAAGTGAGAGACCCCCAGTGGTCTGCATTCCCACCTTCGACTCTTGCAACCTTAGCCACAGGAGAGACTCTCAACTCCTGCCGGCCCCAAGACTAACTGAAATGGGCTTTCTGGAGACTGCACAATGATATTGCTCCAGAAAGGGAGCTCACACTGGGTCCCACATCCCCTCAGCTATCCTAAACAGCTACAGTATGGCACCATTTGGAGCACCCAGCTCCCACCAGACTGCATGTGCCCAGAAGCCCAACAGCCCCTGCATCTCCACATCCCTGGAGTCTCACTGATATCCCCCACCTGCAGCCTCCACTGCTGCTGGCTGCTGCTGCCAGGGCTAAAACATGAGCCACTTGCCTATGACTGCTGCTACTGAAAGCAACCCCACTCTTGCCAGCAACAGGGCCTCAGCCACTGTCATTCCCACCTAAGCATTCTTCCAGGGGCCCAAAGATCATCCCACCTCTGCCTACTATAGCCAGTGCCTATACATACCATTTGAGGGCCTGAGGACCGGCCCAGACAGCCTGGTTCCGCCCACCCCCCCAGGGCCTGAGCATGCCGCCCAGGAGCCTGGAAATTTCCCAGCTTCATCCACCACTGTTGTCACCTGAGCACTCCTACCAGGGGCCCAAACTTGGGCCCACCCAACCTGCCACTACCACCGCAGCTGGCATCCACCCACACAAGCCACCTACAGGCCTGAGGACTGGCTTCACCACCCAATTTTAGCCACTGCTAACACCAGCATGAAATGCTTAGGATCCAGGGGGCTGTCTCCAGTGTTACTGCCACTGCCCATGCACACCTGCTACCCAGGGGCCCAAGGGCCCACCTACCTGTCCAGCCCACCACTGCCACTGCCAGCACCCAAGCAAGGCACTTAGAGGTCCAAGAATTGACTAGATCCCCTAACATTGGTGTCAGCATACACCACCCTGGGGTCTAAGAACAGGCATGCTTGGCCCACCGCTGCCACAACTGGGGCCCAACGACTAGCCCACTTGGTGTCGCTATGTGCAGCAAAACTTCAACACAGTCTCCACTAATAAACTCACCATAAGCCACGGGAAATCACAGACAACCCTCATGCTGTTTACAGCTGAAGAAATTACTTGGAAACTACACTACTGCATACACACAGAATAGAAGCCAAAGTGGCCTACCCAATCAACATCATAGATATGTTTTTAGGAAAAAGTCTTCCACTACAAAAGCAAACCCAGAAAACTGGAAGAAGTAATTGTTACATCAAATGTGTAGATATCAATGTAAGAACACAAGAAACATGAAAAAGAAAGAAGATATGACATCTCCAAAGTAACATAATAATTCTCCAGCAACAGATTCCAGTGAAAAAAAATCTTTGAAATAATGGGAAAAGAATTCAAAATAATGATGCTAAAGAAGCTCAGCAAGATACCAGAGAACACACAAATAAATCAGAAAAAAATAATTCAGGAGATAAATGAGAAATTTACTAAGGAGATAGATAGATTTTTTTTAAAAAAAAGAACCAGACAGAAACCCTAGAACTGAAGAATTCATTGAATGAATAAGTATATTCAAAAGCTTCAACAATAGACTAGGTCAAGCAGAAGAAAGAATTTTAGAACTTGAAGGCAAGTCTTTTGAAATAACCCAGTCAAACAAAAATAAAGAAAAAAGAATTTAAAAGAATTAAGAAAGCCTATGTGACATATGGGACACCATGAAGTGATCAACTACTTGTCATCTTTGATCAACTCTTTGTTTGCTGTGACACTGAAAATTCAGTGTCTCAGAAGAAACTCTATTTAGAAAAATAATAGCTGAATTTTTTTCAAGTGTAGCAAGAGATTTTAAACATCCTGATACAGGAAGCTCAGAGATCCCCACATAGCTAAAATTCAAAAAGGTCTTCTCCATGGCACATTATAGTCAAACTGTCAAAAGTCAAAGACAAAGAGAGAATTCTAAAAACAGCAAGAGAAAAGTATCTAGTCTCTTAAAAGGGAACCCCCATCAGACTAACAATGTATTTCTCAGCAGAAACCTTATAGGCCAGGAGATACTGTAATGATATATTCAGAGTGCTGGGGGAAAAAAAATCCTGTCAGGCAGAGATACTGTACCCAGCAAAGTTATCCTTCATAAATGAAGGAGAAATAAAGTATTTCCCAGACAGGCAAAATCTCCGAGGATTCATCACCACTGGACAGACCCTATAAGAAATGCTTAAGGAAGTCCTACACCTGGAAGTAAAAGAATGATACCTACCATATGAAAACACACAAAAGAGGCTGGGAACAGTGGCTTACACCTGTAATCCCAGCACTTTGGGAGGCCGAGGCAGGTGGATCACAAGGTCAGGAGATCAAGACCACTAACAAAGTGGAACCCCATCTCTACTAAAAATCAAAAAATTAGCCAGGCATGGTGGTGGGTGCCTGTAGTCCCAGCTACTCGGGAAGTTGAGGCAGGAGAATGGTGTGAACCCAGTAGGCAGAGCTTGCAGTGAGCCGAGATCATGCCACTGCACTCCAGCCTGGGCAACAGAGCAAGACTCGGTCTCAAAAAGAAAAAAAAGGAAAATACACAAAAGTATAAAACCATTGGTAGGGCAAACACACATATAAGGAGAAGACTAAAATGTTACCACAAAAAAAGTACAATGACAAGCAATAAGAGATAAAGGGAAGAACAAAGGATATATGTAACAAGCAGAAATCAATTAATAAAATGACAGTTATAAGCCCTCACACATCACTATAACTTTGAACGTAAACAAGTTAAACTTTCCACTTAAAAGATACAGACTGGTCCAGACGCGGTGGCTCACACCTGTAATCCCAGCATTTTGGGAGGCTGAGGCGGGTGGATCATGAGGTCAGGAGATTGAGACCACCCTGGCTAACACAGTGAAACCCCGTCTCTACTAAAAAAATACAAAAAATTAGCCAGGTGTGGTGGCAGGGGCCTTTAGTCCCAGCTACTCAGGAGGCTGAGACAGGAGAATGGCGTGAACCTGGGAGGTGGAGCTTGCAGTGGGCCGAAATCGCGCCATTGCACTCCAGCCTGGGTGACAGAGCGAGACTCTGTCTCAAAAAAAAAAAAAAAAAAGATACAGACTGACTAAATGGGTAAAATAATATGACCCAACTATATGCTTCCTACAAGGAACTGATCTGCCCTACAAAGACACATATAGAGTGAAAGTAAAGGTATACAAGAAGATATCTATTCAAACAGAAACCAAAACCAAGCAGGATTAGCTATACTTATATCAGATAAAACAGTCTTAAAGTCAAAAACAGTTAAGAGACAAAGAATGTCGGTATATAATGATAAAGGAATCAATTCAATAAGAGGATATAATAATTCTAAATGGATGTGTACCAAACACCAGAGCACCCAGCTATATAAAGCAAATATTACTAGATCTAAAGAAAGACATATGCTCCAATACAATAATAACTGGAGACTTTAATACTCGATTCTCCATGTTAGACAGATTATCTAGACAGAACTTTTTTTAAAAAAAAACATTGGATTTAAACTGCACTTTAAACCAAATGAAACCAAAGACATTTACAGAATATTTAATACAGAAGCTACAGAATACACATTCTTCTCATCAGCTCATGGAACATTCTCCAAGGCAGACCATATGTTAGGACACAAAACAAGTCTCAAAAAAAAAAAAAAAAAAAAAAAAAAAATATATATATATATATATATATATATTTTAAGACAGAGTCTTGCTCTGTCACCCAGGCTGGAGTGCAGTGGCATGATCTTGGCTCACTGCAAGCTCCGCCTCCCAGGTTCATGCCATTCTCCTGCCTCAGCCTCCCAAGTAGCCAGGACTACAGGTGCCCACCACCACACCTGACTAATTTTTTGTACTTTTTGTAGAGACGGGGTTTCACTGTGTTAGCCAGGATGGTCTCGATCTCCTGACCTTGTGATCCTCCTGCCTCCGCCTCCCAAAGTGCTGGGATTGCAGACGTGAGCCACTGTGCCTGGCCCAAAAAATTTTTAAAAATCAAAATCATACCAAGCATTTTCTCAGATCACAACGGAATAAACTAGAAACCAACAATGATGGGAACTTGAGAAACTGTACAAACACATGAAAATTAAACAGCATACTCCTGAATGATCACTGGATCAAGGAAGAACTTGAGGAGGAAATTCAAATTTTCTTGAAACAAATGAATGTTAAAACACAACATACCAAAACCTATGGAATATAGCAAAAGCAGTGTTAAGAGAGAAGTTTATAGCAAAAAACTCCTACATCAAAAAAGTAGAAAGATTTCAAATAAATAATCTAACAATGTACCCCAAAGAACTAGAAAAGCAAGAACAACCCAAACCCAAAATTAGTAGAAGAAAAAAAATAAGGATCAGAGAAAATCTAAATTAAATAGACACTAATAAAATAATACAAAGGATCAATAAAACAAAAAAATGCTTCTTTAAAAAGATAAACAAAATTGATGAACTGCTAGCTAGATTAACCAAGAAAAAAAGAAAGAAGGCCTAAATAAATAAAATATTACAAAGGATCAATAAAACAAAAAAATGCTTCTTTAAAAAGATAAACAAAATTGATGAACTGCTAGCTAGATTAACCAAGAAAAAAAGAAAGAAGGCCTAAATAAATAAAATCACAAATGAAAATGGAGCCATTGCAACAGATACCATTAAAATACAAAAGATCATCAGAAACTATCATGAACAACTATACACTGACAAACTAGAAAACCTAGGAGAAATTTATAAATTTCTGGACACATACAACCCAACAAGATTGAATCAGAATCTAAACAGACCAATAACAAGGAATGAGATTGAATCAGTAATGAAAAATGTCCAAAAAGTAATAGCCCAGGACCAGATGGCTTCACTGCTGAATCCTACGAAACTTACAAAGAAGAATTAATACCAATTTTTCTCAAATTATTCCCAAAAAATTGAAAAGGAGAGATTCCTCCTTAACTCATGCTACAAGGCCAGCATTACCTTGATACTAAAACCAGGAAAGGATGCAACACAAAAAGGGAACTACAAGCCAATATCCCTGATGAACATAATGCAAAAATCCTCAGGAAAATATTAGCAAGCTGAATCTAACAGCACATCAAAAGATAATACACTATGATCAAGTAGGATTTCTCCCAGGGGTGGAAGTATGGTTCAACATTCACAAATCAATAAATGTGATACATCACATCAACAGAATGAGGAACAAAAACCATATGATCATCTCAACAGATGCAGAGAAAACATTTGCTAAAATCCAACATCACTTCATGAAAAAAACACTCAACAAAGTAGGCATAGAAGGAGCATACCTCAACATAATAAAGGCCATATATGACAAACCCACAGCTAACATCATGCTGAATGGGGAGAACATAAAAGCCTTTCCTCTAAGAACTGGAACAAGACAAGGATGCCCACTTTCACCATGCCTATTCAACATAGTACTGAAAGTCCTAGCCAAAGAAGTTAGTCAAGAGAAAGAAATAAAATGCATCTAAACCAAAAATGAGAAAGTCAAATTGTCCCTCTTTGCAAATGACATTATCTTTTATCTAGAAAAACCTAAAAACTCCACCAAAAAACCCTTAGATCTGATGAATAAATTCAGTAAAGTTGCAAGATACAAAATCAACATACAAAACTCAATAGCATTTCCATATACCAATAATAAACTGCTGACACAAAATCAAGATGGCAATCCCATTTACAATAGCTACCAAAAAAATAGCTACAAAAAAATAGACCAGTGTGGGGCGAGCATGGTGGCTTATGCCTGTAATCCTGGCACTTTGGGAGGCCAAGGCAGGTGGATCACTTGAACCTAGGAGCTCAAGACCAGCCTGGGCAACATAACAAGACCTAATCTCTACAAAAAATTTAAAATATTAGCTGGATGTGGTGGCAGGCACCTGTAGTCCCAGCTACTCAGGAGGCTGAGGTGGGATGATCCCTTGAGCCCAGGAGGCAGAGGTTGCAGTGAACTGAGATCATGCCACTGCACTCCAGCCTGGGTGACAGAGCAAGACTCCACCTCAATAAACAAACAAACAAACAAACAAACAAACAAACAAACATAGCTAGGAATAAATTTACCAAGGAAGTGAAAGGCTTCTACAAGAAAACCTACAAAACACTGAAGAAAGAAATTGAAGAGGACACAAACACATGGAAAGACATCCCATGCTCATGGACCAGAAAAATTAATATCATTAAAATGACCATACTACCCGACCAGGCGCGGTGGCTCATGCCTGTAATCCCAGCACTTTGGGAGGCCAAAGAGGGTGGATCATGAGGTCAGGAGATAGAGACCATCCTGGCTAACATGGTGAAACCTCGTCTCTACTAAAAATACAAAAAATTAGCCAGGTGTGCTGGTGGGCACCTGTAGTCCCAGCTACTCGGGAGGCTGAGGCAGGAGAATGGCGTGAACCTGGGAGTCAGGGGTTGCAGTAAGCCGAGATCATGCCACTGCACTCCAGCCAGGAGGACAGAGTGAGACTCCGTCTCAAAAAATAAATAAATAATTTTTTAAAAAATGACCATACTACCCAAAGCAATCTACAGATTCAATGCAATCCCTACCAAAATACAATGTCATTTTTCACAGAAATAGACAAAACAATCTTAAAATTCATATGGAATTAAATAAAAAAGCCCGAATAGCAAAAATAATCCTGAGCAAAAAGAACAAAGCTGGGGCTAGGCATGGCGACCCATGCCTGTAATCCCAGCATTTTGAGAGGCCAAGGTGGGCAGATCACTCGAGATCAGGAATTCGAGACCAGCCTGGCCAAACCGGTGAAACTCTCTCTCTACTAAAAATACAAAAATTAGCTGGGCATGGTGGTGTGTGCCAGCTACTCAGGTGGTTGAGGCACAAGAATTGCTTGAACCTAGGAAGCAGAGGTTGCAGTGAGCCAAGATTGTGCCACTGAACTCTAGTCTGGGCGACAGAGTGAGACTGTCTCAAAAAAAAGAACAAAGCTGGAGGCATCACACTATCTGGCTTCAAAATATATTACAAGGCTATAGTAACTAAATCAGCATAGTATTGATATAAAAACAGACATATGGGCCAACGGAACAGAATAGAGAACCCAGAAATAGATTCACATATTTACAGCCAACTGATTTTTGACAAAGGCACCAAAAATGTACACTTGGGAAAGGGTACCCTCTTTAATAAGTGGTGCTGGGAAAATTGGATATCCATATGCAGAAGATTAAAACTGGGCCTCTATTTCTTACCATATACAGAAATCAACTCAAGATGGATTAAAGACTTAAATGTAAGACCTGAAATCATAAAAGTCATGAAGAAAACGTAGGGGAAACACTTCAGGACATTGATCTAGGCAAAGATTTTATGGCTAAGACCTCAAAAGCACAGGCGACAAAAACCAAAATAGACAAATGGGACTACGTTAAACTAAAAAGCTTCCACACAGCAATGGCAACAGAATGAAGAGATAATCTGTTGAATGGGAGAAAATATTTGCAAACTATTCATCTGACAAGGGACTAAAATTCAGAATATACAAGGAACTGAAGCAACTCAACAGTAAAACAAACAAATAATCCCATTAGAAAGTGGGCATGTGATCTGAACAGACATTTCTCAAAAGAAGACATACAAATGGCCAACAGGTATATGAAAAAATGCTCAGCACCACTAATCATTAGAGAAATGCAAATCAAAACCACAATGAGATATCATCTCATCCCAGTTAGAATGGCTATTACTATAAATATAAAAAGTAACAGATACTGGCAAGGATGTGGAGAAAAGGGAACTCATACACTGTGGGTGGGAATGTAAATTAGTACAGCCACTGTGGAAAACAATATGGAGATTTCTCAAAAACTAAAAATAGAACTACCATACAATACAGAAATCACACTACTAGGTGTTTATCCAAAGGAAATGAAATCAGTATATGAAAGGGATACCCGCACCTTACGTTTATCGCATCACTACTCACAATGGCAAATACATGAAATCAACCAAAATGTCCATCAAATAGATGACAGGATAGAGAAAATGTGGTATACATAAATATACACTGTGGAATCCTTTTAGGCCATAAAAAAAGGATGAAATTCTGTCATTTGCAGCAGCATGGATGGAACTGATGGCCATTATGTTAAGTGAAATGAGCCAGGCACAAAAAGACAAACATCATATGTTCTTACTCACATGTAGGAGCTAAAAAGATTGATCTCATGAAGATAAGAGAGTAGAATGATAGATCCCAGAGGCTGGGAAATGTATGTGCATTGGGGAGGGTGGGAATGAAGAAAGGTTGGCTAATGGATATAAGTATAGGGTAAGATAGAAGGGATAAATTCCACTCTTCAGTAGCAGAGTAGGGTGACTATAGTTAGCAACAATGTATTGTATATTTCAAAATAGCTAGAAGAGAGGATTTGAAATGTTCCAACACATAGAAATGATAAATACTTGAGGTGATGGAGATATCCTAAATACCCTGACTTGACCATTACACATAGTATGCACATAACAAAATTGCCTGTATACCCCACAAATAGATACAAATACCATGCATCAACTTCAATTTTTTTAATTAAAGAAAAAAAAAAAAGAAGTGTGAGGAAGATGTAATAGCTAATTTTTTGTGTCAATTTGGCTGGGCCATAGTGCCCGGATATTTGGTCAAATATTATTCTGGGTGTTTCTGTGAAGGTGTTTTTGTGATGAGATGAACATTTAAATCAGTGGACCTTGAGTAAATTACCCTCCATAACAGGGGTGGGCCTCATCTAATCAGTTGGAGGTTTGCATAGAACAAAAACTAACCTCCCTTGAGCAAGAAGGAATTCTACCAGAAGACTGTCTTTGGACTCAGACTCTTTCCTGGATCTCCAGCCTGCCAGCCTACCCCACCTTTCTCTCTCTCTTTCTCTCTCTCTCAGATGTATATATGCACACGCTGCTGGTTCTGTTTCTCTAGAGAACCCTGGCTAATATCCCTTCCACCTACAGGAGGGAAAGGCCTTAGAATCATAAAAGCGCCACTGGCTTTGTCAAGGCTACCAGAAGATTCTGAGTTCAGCCTTACCTATCCAACAACTTTCAGACTGCTCCCCACAGGGACCATGAGATGGGACAAAAACCCTCTCTGGATTCCAGGAAACTCCTGTGCTAAAGGAGCCTCCTTCCCATGGGTAAATGTTGAAGGTGGGAGTCAGAAGAGGCCTGCAATGAGGGAAGAGAGCCGTCCGGAGCACCTACTTTGATAACTAACAATGACTGTTGGGCATTGTTCTATGTGCTTTCCTTACATGATGTGTTTAATCATCAAACTCTAGGAAGTAGCTACTATTAATATCCACATTTCACAGCTGGGGACCCTGAGGCCCCATGAGCTTAAGTCACTCCTTAACCTGGAGCCTACACGATGCTATTCTGCCTGCTGTGCACTGGAAGTTCTACATCGTAGGTCTCTTGCTGGTGACAACCTGTGAGCTAGATGGCACTATCTATGTTGTTCAGATGAAGAAATAAGACACAGAGACATTAAGTAGTTTCATAAGGTCACACAGCTCATGGTGGCAGAGTCAAGATTCAATTCCGAGTCCTTCTGACCACCGCCCAAGCTCTCTCTAGCCAGTTGCGCTGTTTCCCACATGTATTTGTTGCACAGGGAAGACAGTTGCTATGGGGATCTCAGCTATCCCTGCTACTTACAAGCCTACTGGCCCTTCGAGTGACATTTCATGAAAATTGTTGTCATTAATCGCCATCACCTCAATGATAAGTATACCTGTGTGTGCAGGTTGCCAAGGACTTCCGCATACTTCTCTGTCTTGGTCCCCAAGGTGAGCCAGGGCAATTCATAATATCCTTTATTCCACAGGGGCTGGTGGAGGCCAAGCATGAAGGATGGGTGCTAACATTTACTAAGTCCATGCTGTATTTCCAGGGCTTGGGGTTATGATTTAATTCTCTCCACAGTCCTGTGAGATGACATTGCTGCCTCCATTTTACAGGTGAGGAAACAGCACAGAGAATATCCAGTGCCAGGTGAGATCATAGAAAACATAGATTTTCCTAGAGGGTTGTTCAAATTCTTTGCACTGTCCCACTCCCTGTCACTCCTGGTATCTCCCATCCACTTCACCTTCCCTTCCTTTTAAGGAAGTGCCCTGAAGTCTCCCCTTTCAAATTCCAATTCCTAATCTTGGTTATCTCAATTCATTCTTGAGAAGAAAACGTTCAGAATGAATTAATCCTCAGGAAGAGCAGAGAGACTGCTAACCTCTCCCTGGGGCTCTGCAGAGAGGAGGTGCTTTCAACCTGAAGCGCCTCCAATTTTGGAATCGGGACCATGGGACTGTGCAACCTGGAGCTGTGACCAGGGCAGCATCTCTGTGCCACTCCTCCCCACCCTCACCCCATCCCCACCTCCCATCTTAACATCCTTTGAGACCCCCAAGCCATAACCCAGAGGTCAATCCTCACCCCTCCCTCTCCATTCCCACAGGTCCAATCCAGGACCAGTTCTGGCAGAGTATACCTGTCAGACTCTTCCAGAAGCTGCAGCCCTGCCCCAGGGCCACCATGCCTCCCTAGGATGCCCCACAACCTTCCCAAGGCCACCTCATACTGTTTACACCTCGCAAGCACCTACTCCCTTTGCCTTCTTGCTTGCAGTACTGGTCACTCTCTGACCCTGCCCAGGCCCCCAGACCCCCACCCTCTCTACTGCCACCCCTCTGCCTGGCCTTTCACCTTGGAATTAATTCAGTGTCAATCTCCTCCACTAGACTGGAGCCTCCATAAGAGCAGGAGACACAGCTGTCTTATTTACCTTTATATCCCCAGGGCCTAGCACAGTGCCTGGCATATAGAAAGGGCTTAATAAACATTTGTTGGGTAGACGAATGAATGACTGAATAACTGAATGAATGAGTTAGCAGTATTATGGCACAGTCTTTTAACATCTTGTACTTTTTGCCCCCTGCTTCTTTTTTTTTTTTTTTTTTTTGAGATGGAGTCTTGCTCTGTCGCCAGGCTAGAGTGCAATGGTGCCATCTCGGCTCACTGTAACCTCCGTCTCCCGGGTTCAAGTGATTCTCCTGCCTCAGCCTTCTGAGTAGCTGGGACTACAGGCACGCACTACCATGCCCAGCTAATTTTTGTATTTTTAGTAGAGAGGGGGTTTCACCATGTTGGCCAGGCTGGTCTCGATCTCTTGACCTTGTGATCCGCCCACCTCGGCCTCCCAAAGTGTTAGGATTACAGGCGTGAGCCATCGCGCCTGGCCTTGCCCCCTGCTTCTTTAACCCCAGTGAGCTTCTCCAGGCCCTTCAAGGATCGAGGCAGGGGCTGGCTATGTGGCTTGGCCTGCTCTCCACCATGGGCCAGGTTCAGCCAACTGTCACTCCATCAGTTTCCCTATCTAACCCTCAGAATGCCCCATCAGCCTTCTACTCTCTTCCTTCCCTCTGCTCTCTGGTGGGGAGAAACAGTTTAATACATCCCCCTTCCTTGAATACAACTCTCCCCACCCGACCCCTTCCTCAGCACTGAGCCTCACCTCACACCCACATCTGCATGGCCCTGCCCAAATTTCCTGGGACCACACTGGATTCTATTTACTCTTCCTGCCTCGGGTCTGACCCTCACTGAGGCAGCTATGGGCTGTAATCTAAGGGATTAAGCATGTGGCTGAGAACTTCGGCGGTCAGTGCCCTTGATCTATGTCTCCCTAATGGGCTGCTTCCCCAGAACGGCAGGTAATAAAAGTGCTTTTCATTGTTGTTCTCCAACACTTGGTATTTTCTCAGTTCTGTGCTACAGAGTCCAACTGCAATTGATTAAAACTTTAGACACACATAGCAAGGTAATGTTCATGTGTGTGGGAAGACTAAAGTGCTGAGATCGATATTGTTGTGCTAGGACCTAATCTCTGGACCTGCGTGCGTGTCCAGCCCATGGCTCTGTGGGACAGTCAGCATCCTGGTCACAGGCCCTCCTGGAGACATGCAGCTCACAAATCTGAGTCTTGGGCTAAGGCCAGGATTATGTGTCCTATTTTCTGACAAAGACATAGGCATGGTCACAGGCAGCAGAGTTTTGCAACCCTTAAACAACACAAAAAACTTCTGCAATTTTCCTCCAGAGCAAAGGGAAACCTAAGAACACAAACAGTTGCTTCTCAAAACAGCCCTTAGTTATCTCAGTGAACTGGAAGTCATTGGTGTAAACACCATCAAAAAACAGACACTGAGTGCTCTTGGCAAATACTGCCCCCAAAAGATTCTCTCTAGGGGAATTTATGGAGCAAAGAAGGAACACCAATGTGTTAGGTTTTGCATACTTTTGACTTGTTCTAATTTTTACAATAAGAAGCGTGTTTTGTTTCTATAATTAAAAACAAATCATTTCCCTCCAAATGCTTTCTCCTTGAGGCGTAGAATCGATGAACTGCAGGATCTCAAGGAGCCATAGAGCCCTCGGAGATCGTCTAGCCCAACTCTCTCTTTGACAGAGGAGGAACCTGGGCTCACAAAAAAAGAAAAAAAAAAGGGACTTGCCCAAGATCACACAGCTCAAGGTCACACACCAGACAGAGGACTTTGGAATCCATTTTCCAGACACATTCATTTATGAAACTAATTGTTTCACAGCTAGTCCAATTGGAGCATGGGCTGCTACAGAAAGTGTGTCCTAAAATTTCCCCAAGAAAAAAGGAAGAGGCAATTAGTGGTGTGCTAATAACCTGAGTTTGACTACCCTGAGCAGGGGCTTGTTAAACCTCAATAACTGAGTGGGAAAATGCTGAGCCCCCTGGGATGAAAAAGCAATCTCTGCCTATGTGTCTACTGATATTCCTATATTCCATCATCTGTGTATTGGGAGAGAGAAAAAAAGCATTTGAGTAAAAGAAATGGTATCACATGAACGAGGGCGGGGAAGGGTGGGAAGGGTGGGAAGGGTGGTGGGTGGGCAGGTCAGGCAATTCTACGGCTTCTCCTTTCTCCAGCTCCAGAGAGAAAAGTCCAAGTTGCAAGAAGACAAGAGAGTATGAAAGGAGATAGGCCCCTGGAGGCCCCTTGGAAACTGTGGATGGAAGACACAAAGCAACCCAAAGGGATGGAGCGTGATCTTCCCCTGCAAGCCAGAGTAAATGAGGGAGACGAGGGAGCCCTCTGGGGAGGTAAAGCACACACATAATCGCTCACGAGAAAGGCTGCATGAGCACCATGAAGCCTGGACAACATCGCACTATTTTTTCCTATTGTTTGCTGGTGTCTAATGCTGGCTCCCCAAAAATCACCAAAGCAACCTGTTGATAAGAAACAACTGTATTTATTCTTACTTCAGCAAGGGAGAGTGCTACTTCCACTGAGTCTTAGGAATGTCCAGGAAGGAGTCAGACAAAGTCAAGGAATGTACTGTATCGGGATTTTGAAGTCTGCTTGAAGGTGAGTCTTTAAATTGGGTGAGTTCCGGGTTAGCTTATCTGGGATTTCCTTGGGTTCCCCTTCCTGGTCCAAGATGGCACCCATGGCTGCAGGTGACACTCCCTCCTACAAATGCACTCAGATATAGGAAAAAGCAAGTATTTGGTATTTTTTTTGTGTGTGTGTGAATGAAGGAAACATTCCCGGATGTCCTCCCAGGCTCCCCTTTCCATCTCATTGGCTAGTGTGAAGTCATATTCCCACGCCTCAGCCAATCACTCCAGAATGAAAGGAATTCACATAATTGGCCTAAACTCCTGAGGTAGATTCCAACTCTGATTCCATTTCTAAATTTCTAAGGTTCTTTCCAGTTTGAGAATCCTAATTTTTCTAAGTAGCCACTCCCTTTTTAAAAAGCTGCTTTTCTGACTTATTTATAGCCCAATTTTCCTATCCCACTCCCTGCCTTTAAGGCTGCAGTTGGCCCCTGGTGACACGTTTACCATGTGAACACTGCGAACACAGTCCTGATGAGCTGGGTACAGGCCCAGACAGTAAGAGCAGGCAGCTAATTGTAGTTTTACCCTCTCTCTCAGCTTCCCTACAAAAAAGAAATAAAAGGATGCTGGGAAGCAAAGTCTGAGCTGAGAAAATGTTGACTGCAGAGAGTATACTGTTTTGGATTCTCTATGGACCCCAGATCAGCATATACTGATGGGCTGATCTCTCCAATCTGTCTAGGACTTCTGCAATAAGCCGAAATAACCAGAGTTATCCTAAACTAACCCAAGTCAGCAGCCTAAAGCCAAATCTGCCTTAGTGCCCAGGCCCTGGATGCCAGCACTTAGAGAAAGGGCAATCTGGGCCTTTGGCTTTCACTGTAAGGCAGAGCCCTGCCTCCCAGTAAGACCCACACAGTGAGGATTCTTACAACATTAGGAGAGCACAGGTCAGATTCCGGGCAAGCAAACAATCAAAGGCAAATGTCCACCATGTGGTTTCAGAGGCTCTAACTCTCCCCTCCCAGCCACCACCCTTCACCCTCTGCCCACTCACTCCCAGCACCAGTCCCTGTGTTCTCAGACTGCGAAATGTATCCACATGACACACTAGCAACCCACTTTCATTAAGCAGCAAGCACGGAAGGAGGAAGGCAGAACTCTTGGTTGGCCATAATTTCTCATCCACAGAATGAAGAGGAAGAATGGGGCATCTGAGCACACTACATGACAAATGTGGAAGCTGGAAAACCAGCGTGGCTGGCTGCACGGAGGGGGCGTGAGGACTGGCATCAAGTAGATTTGCCCTGTTGCCGATGGCATACTGCCAAGGGGTGTTGGGTTGGAGGGCATCCATCCTGCACCCAGTCACTGAAGCCCTGAGTGTTCCAGACCCAATCTAGGGGCAAGGGAGGTGACAGAGAAGACAAACACTGTGATCTGCTCTCAGACACGTCGCTGGAGCCCTGCTGGGGAGGTAAAGCACACGCAGCCACTCGTGAGAGAGGCTGCACGGGCTCCATGAAGGCTGGACAACATCCCACTGAATCATTACTGGTTCTCCAGCCCCTAAAATAAAATTTAATCTTCATTGATTTCTTACTAGGAGCCCAGCTCCATGCTGTTTTCTACATGTGTGATTTCATTTAACCTAACTGTGTGAGTCAAGTTCTCCAGAAAAACAGAACCAATAGGGGATATATAAAAAGAGATTTAGTATAAGGAATTGACTTATACAATTATGGAGACTGGCAAGTCCAAAATCTGCAGAGCTGATGTTCCAGTTCAAGTCAGAAGGATGACAGCTGCCATAGAACCAGGAAGTTCTGATAAAGGCCACCAAACAGGAAGAATTCTCTCTTACTAGGGGGAGGGTCAGACTATTGTTCCACACAGGCCTTCAACTTATTGGATAAAGCCCACTCACCTTATTATTAATTTTGGATGAGATTAACATTAAATGTTACAAAAATACCCACAATAATGTATGACCCCATACCTGGGCACCCCATGACCCAGGAAAGTTGACACATAAAATTAAACTTCAAACTTACAAGTCTCCTAGTATTATTTAGAGGTGAGTTTATTGAGACTCAGCATTAAATGAAGACCCAGGATTTGGAACAAGAGACTCTGATTCCAGAACTTGAAGCCTTAACCATTATACTATACTACCTCTAGCTCCAGGCATACGGCAGATGCTCAGTATGTATTTTGTTGAATAAATGAATGAAGTACTAACGAACGATGTAAGCAAAGCCCTGTGGTTGAGGTGACTAATGGAAGCTTTCATGAATTTTACTAGGTTGCTGTTTCTAGAGTGGACAGGGAGGTTGGGAGAAGGAGATGGGTGGAGACAGAGGCTAAAGTGGCCCCATGGTCCCCACCTCTTGGTGCCCATGCCCTGATGTAATCTCCACCCTTTGAGTATCAGCAGGAATTGTGACTTGATGCTAAGCAATAAAGTATAACAAAGGTGACAGGTGTTGCTTCTGTGATTACATAATGTGAGCTTGTGAAGTCCATCTTACTAGAAGAGCCTCTCTCTCACCGGCTTTGAAGAAGCAAGCATTCATGTTGAGGAGGCTCATGTGGCAAGGAACTCATGGCAACTGCCCACAACCAGCTAGAAACTGAGGGCAGCCTCCAGCCAACAGCCAACAACAAACTGGGGGCCTTGGTCCGACCACTTGCAAGGGCCTGAATCTTATCAACATACGGGATCCTTCTCTAGCTGAAGCTTGCATTGAGACCACAGTCCTGGCTGACATCTTCATTGCAGCCTTTCAGAGGACCCAGCTAAGCCACACCTGAATTCTTGACCCACAGAAATTATGAGATAATAAATGTGTATGTTTAAAGGTGCTAAGTGTATGGTAATATTGTTACTCAGTAATGACAGCACAGCCTCATTGGCAGAGAAAACCGCAGAAGCCTAGAGCTGGAGTTGGAAAGGTATAGAGAACATCAGTTCATGCTTGTTCCATGTGGCTGAAGTTGCAGGAGGTGGAGTTTGGAAAAGTGCATTGGTGCCAGACTGTGGTGGCTTTTGAAGACAGAATGAGTTGTCTGGGCTCTGTCCTGTGGGAAAGGAGTTTCTGGTGATGGCTGATCCCAAGAGTGCTCCATGTGGGAAGTGGGGAGGTCCCTTTGAGCAGCCCTCAAATCACACGTTGGTGAATGTCTACCTGCAAGTCTGGTCCAGGTCTCTGGGGCTTCCAAATGAAGCTCTGGCCAAGATCCTGGGATAGAAAACCCCAAGTCACACTTTGTGACTTTTTGAGTCAAGTCAGCTTGTGGCTGGGTGCAGGTCAGAACCTAGAGCCCCTGGAGAACAAGGACACCTCTGAGTTATGTTGACTCCCTCAACCTCCCCCTGTCTTCTGTGCACTCAGCTCAGGACCAGACCCACAGTCAGTGCCCAAAAGGACTCCTGGAACCGTTGGGGCAGCAAAGTGGCTCAACCTCAAACTGCAGTAACATCAGCTCACTCCACAGCCAGTGGAGAAACAGCCACGGCACTTTAAAAATCACCGTAGGGGATACAAGTGTATGGTAAATAACTCATGGGGTTTAAAACTCAAGAGTTTGTAGATGGATTAAAACCAAAAAAATGATCTTATCAACTGAAAAGGATATTTAGTGAAGCCCCTTAGTGGGGTCTCTTTCCCATTGTAATACATTAGTTGAATGATTCAAAATCCCCTACCTTGGTGAGGGCCCCAAGAGGCAGAAGGTCAAGGGCATCTGCCTGGCATTGAGACATCACGGGGGAGCTTCAGCTCCTGGGAGAAGGAAGCTGCTCAGAGGTGAAGTGGGGTCCCAAAAAGAAAGAGCTGCCACGTGCCTCGTATTTGGCCAAATGACTATTTGGAGAATGGTCAGGAGTGTGGTTCACAGCTTCCTGATGGTCCTGGACCATAGATCTAGAGGAAAGTTCTGGTGTGGAAGAGAGACCAGGCCAGGATAGAGAGAAAGGTTATGGGAGACGGTGCAGCAGCTCGGGAACCACAACCCCACGGACATTTAAAACAGGAAGTCCTCCAAGACCAGAAATCACCAGAGAGTCCAGCCAATGCTCAGAAGAATAAAACACCCAATGGCAAACCAAGGCCACATTCCAACCATTCCAGTCACTGCCCCAGGTTCCAGAAAGAACAACTTTAAAGGGCATCCCACAGGGAAGAATTTCATTCAGCCTACAGATACCTCCAGACCACTTTGGCACCAGGCTGGGCATAGGCCATGTCGTGGGGTAAGATAAGGCTCCTGTCCTCCTGGAGCTCCAAGGTCAGTGGGCAGACAGCAGGAAGACAGTGACAGCTCTAACAGGAATCTGTCCAGTGTGCTCAGAGCACAGAGGAGGGAGGAGAGAAGCTGCCCGAGCAGAAGCAATTAGAACAGGGCCAAGTGCCACCAAGCAGACAAGGGTGGGGAGGACAACCCAGGCCAGGCAGCTACATAAGCCAAGTGGACCAAGACAGAATGCCATGGAAAGTGCACAGTGGAGATGAGGCTGGAAGCATGGCTTGGGGCCAGACTGAATCCTAAATCATATTTCTGAACAAGTCAGCTGAGGAAGATCTCTGGCTCCTTCCTGAGTTGTCATCTACTCTGAGAGAAGAGTTTGGAATAGAGGCACAAATGTCCAAGAAATAGCTCTTGACTTCCCCAGGTACACGTTCCTTTTGGGCTCCCTCCATTAAGTTCTGGCACTATCTTCTTCATTGGGTCTCCCCTTGAATGTTGATTTCCTGCTGAAAGAGAAGCATTGGAGACCTTTGACGGGGAGTGGACCCTGTTGTCTTACCCTTGTCACTCAAGGATATTCTACTTCCTAAGAAAATGAGGGTTCCTAAAACCCTTATTCTGGTGTTCCCTGCCCTCCACATGCTGGCCCCAGCTTCCTGTCCAGGGCGGTCTCCACTCCACCACTTCCCTCCCTATGGGGATCTTCTGCTCCAGAGCCTCCAAATCACTACAGCTCCGTCCACGCCTCTCCAGCTCCTGCTCACAGTCCTTTTCCCTGCCCCAATTCCACACCCCTAAACACCTAAATGTCTATCTGTGTTAGTCAGGGTTCTCCACAGCAACAGAACCAGTAGGATGTGTGTATGCGCATATATCTATACAGAGAAAGAGAGAGAGAGAGAGATTTATTTTGAAGAATTGGCTCATGTGATTTTGGGGACTGGCAAGTCCAAAACCTACAGGGAACGACAGTATGCTGAAGACCTAGGAAAGAGTTGGTGTTGCAGTTTGAGTCCAAAGGTAATCTAGAGGCAAAATTCCTTTTTTGTCAAGGAATATCAGACATTTCCCTTAAGGCCCTCAACTGTCTGGATGAGGCTCATCCACATTATGGAGGATTATCTTTACTCAAAGTCTGCTGATTTAATGTTTGACCAAATAACTAGACACCATAACCTAGCCAACTGAGACACGAAATTAGCCATCATACTATCCTCCAGGGCTCAGCTCAAATTTAACCTCCTCCTCCAATTCATTCCCACTTTCAACTGAAAATGCTTGTCCGCTCCTAAACTGCCATAGTCCTGCATCCAGCTCTTCTCTTGGGACATTTAGAATTTGCTTCCCTATAGTACAATGATTTATATCTTTGTATTTGTTTTCCTACAAGACTGTGGGCACTTGAGTCAATCAAATCCTATTGCACCACTTAATAAATAGCTATATGACCCTGGGGGGGGGGCCGGGGGGGTGTTACTTAAACTCACTAAGTCTTGGTTTCTGCAAAACATGGAGATGATATAATACTCACCTTAAAGAATCCTTGAGATTTTCATGAGATAATGGATGCAAATTACTTAGCACAGCACCTGGTACATATTGAGTAATCCATTCACTTATTCATTCGTTGAGCACATATTACACGTCAGAAGTGAATGTGACAGACCAAGCCACTGCCCTGATGGGCAGAATTATATACAAGGTAAATAAATGAATTTTTTAAATCTAACATAAGATACTGACAAGTACTTTGAAAAAAATAAACTAGAGGCTGGGCGTGGTGGCTATGCCTGTAACCCCAGCACTTTGGGAGGCTGATTACAGGAAGGCGTGACTTTCCAAGTGCCCAAGCCAAGGCAGCATTTGTGGAGCACCCAGAGAAGGACCCCTTAGAGCAGGAGCTCTGTTTCACTCTTCCTAAACCGGATGTTTCTGTTTACTAAACAGTCTTCAGCTGCTCATTGTGCACAGAACAAAGTAGTCGGTGAAGGTCTTTTCAGGACACAGGTGGCCATGCAAATGGAGTAATGGAGCACAGACAAAGGTGTGGGAGGGTTGAGGAATGTTGAAGAACCCCAGACTGGCAGCACTGGGGACCTAAATGGGCAGTGAAACTTCCTCTCTAATAAAAACACAAAAATTAGCTAGGCATGGTGGTGGGTGCCTGTGGTCCCAGTTACTCAGGAGGCTGAAGTGGAAGAATCGCTTGAACCCGGGAGGCAGAGGTTGCAGTGAGCCCAGATCATGCCACTGCGCTCTAGCCTGGGCAACAGAGCAAAACTCCATCTCAAAAGAAAAGAAAAGAAGAAATTAGGATAAAGGATAGAGGTTTGAGGAGTAAGGAGGACAGATCTAGTTTAGCGAAGACCTGAATTAAGAGAAGGAGCCAGCCATGCAAGACTTGGGGGAAGAACATTTCTGGAAGGACCAGCAGGAATCAGTCTGAGTTAATTCTACTTGTAACCCAGGGGTCAGGTCCTTCCTTTCCTCTGCCCCACAGACTGTGTCTTCTGAGCTAGGGGAAACTGAGGAGATGAACCTTATCTTCAATCTACTCAGGACTTCACCTTCAGATAGATGATCCTTGGCACCCAGGAACCCATGGTAATGGAGGCCACTGGCCATCACTGATCAGGGAGACTTCCCTTATCTGTTCCAAATGCTGCCTCGCCTGCTTCACCGCCTCATCTTCTCTAGTCTCCACTGAAGGTTTAAGTATTTCTCTACTCAAGGGTCATTGTCACTGTCATGTGCCACGCAGAGTCAAAGAAAGGAGTGAGAGTTCTCAGGAGAGGGTACCCCCAGGCCTTTGGAAACTAGAGGTCCAAATTTCCCACACTTATCTCCCTTCTTCCCTAGCTCTCTGCTTTCTTTCTCCCTTCCCGCAGCCCTCTCCCTGCAGTGTTTCTCAACCAGGCATGGTATTGTCCTTCCAGCCCATCCTAGGAGTGCTTGGAAGGGGAGGAGGCCATTTCTAATGGTCACAATGACTGGGAGACTCTACTGGCCTTTAGTGGACTGAGATCAGGAACACAATCCACCCTAGAATGTACAAGATGGTCCCACATAATAAAGAATTGTCCTGCCCAAAAGGTGAATGCAGACATGAACCTCTCAACATCCCTTCAAATGTTACCAAATCCCCTTCTTCCCTACCTGGATTCTGTCCTTTATCTCTTCAGGAAAAAATCAAGTCTCAGTCTCCCAAGTCCCACAATGTGTCCACAATGTGGACAGCCTCACATGTGCAGTGTCAGTGCCTTCCATCCCCAAGTGGCTCTAACTGCTCCACCAAAAGAGGAAGAGCAACTCTGAGTACCCGCAGCTCCCTCAAAGGCAGGGGTCGGCTCTGATCCTGTGTCTGGGCCAGTGGAGAAAAATGGTGGAAAGGGGTTCCAAGCTGGGCTGTGTGTGGTTGATTCTCTCCTGAAGTAGCTAGAATCAAACACTTCTCACCACTGAGGAGATACATGTCCTTCCAAGGGCTACCCTTCTAGATGAGAAACATATATTACCCCTACTAACCCTTCCTTGTTCCAGCTCTGACTTCCATTACAAATTTCCCATATGAACTTGACACAGAGGTCCAAATTCGTCTCCATCAAAGGTAATAGCCATGGTGGTGGAAGAGTCAGATTCTCAGTTTGCCTTGCCATTTATCATCATCATCATCATCACCACTACCACCACCACCATTAATTATTACTATTATTAACCATATGAGGCCTTGCACAGAGGCAGACACTGGTGGGAGTTCTGTCACTGGAGGGTCCTAACTGCATGGGTGATTGTGTGGAAAAGATGGGTCAAGGCTGTGGTCCTTTGAACAAATGTCCCGGAGCCAAACTGACTTCCTGATTTGCTTAATGCGCTGCCTAATGCTTGACTAAAAGTGCTCGAGAAAAATCCTGTCAAGGAGAGGAAGGGTGCCAGGGGCACTGGAAAGGCTTATTTTTTATTCTTTAACTTAGGGGAATTGGCAGGAAAGGGGGAGATGACAACTCCCTGCAGAAAGCAAAGATCCAGATGGCTCCTGAGAGCCAGCCGGGAAAAGTTCCTTGGCAGCCTCATTCTCCATCATGACTTTCCAAATGCCCAAGCCAAGGCAGCATTTGTGGGGTGCCCAGAGCAGGACCCGTTAGAGCAGGAGCTCTGTTTCACTGTTCTTAAACCGGATGTTTCTATTTACTGGACAGTCTTCAGCTGCTCATTGTGCACAGAACAAAGTAGTCAGTGAGGGTCTTTTCGGGACACAGGTGGCCATGCAAATGGGGTAATGGAGCACAGACAAAGGTGTGGGAGTGTTGAGGAATGTTGAAGAACCCCAGAACTGGCAGCACCAGGGACCTGAATGGACATGGAAAGGAGTGACTGCTGGCACCCTGAAAGTGAGCTGTGGACAGAGCCATTGACAGAGGCTGTGGCCAAACCATAGTCCAGCAGGATAAGAATCAGGGAAACAAATGCCTCAGTCTCAATATCTTCTTGCTGGCCAAAGGCAAAGAGCATGGGAACTCACTGATGCAGCCTGTACAGGACAGCCTCCTGGCTACAGAGCAAGAAGCATGGGTTCTTTTACAAACCACTCCAAAATGCAGTGCCTTAAGACAATAACCATTGATTTAGCCCTTGGTTTTTCAGTCTAGCAATTCAGCAATTAAAGCTGGGCTCAGTTGGACAGTTCTTCTCGTCTGCTGTAGGCTGATCTTGGCTATCCCAGCTGGGCTCACTCATGTGTCTGCAGTTGATTGGCAAGTTATCTAGGGCCAGTCACTTTAGAATGGCTTTATTGGAGATGGTTAGAAAGACAGGGGCCTCTCTTGACATGGATCTCTCACTCTCCAGGGTGCTAGCCTGGACTTGTTTACAAAGCAGTCAAACAGTTTCAAGAATAGCAAGCAGGCAAGCCCCAAAGTACAATCACTTTTCATACTTCTGCCTACATCACATTTGCTTCTGTCCATTTGGATGAAATAAGTCACATGGTCATCACCAAATCGAGGGTTAGAAAAAATAGATTCTGGCTGGACATGGTGGCTCACGCCTGTAATCTCAGCACTTTGGGAAGCTGAGATGGGGCGATCACTTGAGGTCAGGAGTTCAAGACCAGCCTGGCCAACATGGTGAAACCCCATCTCTACTACAAATACAAAAAGTAGCTGGGCCTGGTGGCGGGTGCCTGTGATCCCAGCTATTCAGGAGGCTAAGGCAGGAGAATTGCTTGAACCCAGGAGGCAGAGGTTGTAGTGAGCTGAGATCACACCACTGCACTCCAGCCCGGGCAACAGAGAATGACTCCATCTCAAATAAAAAAAAACAAAAAAGAAAGAAAAAAAAAGAAAAAGAAAAATAGATTCTACCACTTGAGAGGAGGGGAATAATATGTGGCTAGTGGCTAGTTTTCAACCTATAGTCTGTGCTCCAGCCACAATTGCTCACATTCCTCCCACATGCAAAATATGTCCCACCATATCCCAGGACCTCTAAACCTGGATCCCTTGAATCTGGGATTATACCTATGGCAGTTGGTTTTTGCTGCATAATAAACCACCCCAATATTTAGAATGTTAAAACAACAACCATTTTTTAGCTCACAATTCTGCAGCTTGGCAATTTGGGCTGAGCTCAGCTAGGCAGTTCTGCGGCTCTGGGCCAGGCCCCGCTGACCTCTGCTAACGCTCACTCAGGCATCTATGGTCGGCTGAGTGCCAGATGGGGAGCTTCAGTGCTTCTCCTTCCACATAGCCTCTTAGCCTTCAGCATGCTCATTCATGTGGCAGCGGGATTCCAGGAGCAGCAAAAGAGGACAAACCCAGCACGCAATCATTTTTCAAGTCTCTGCTTACGCAGAGACAACTGCTGACATTCCATTGACCAAGCAAGTTACGTGTCGGAGCTCAGAATCAGAGTGGGAGGGCAGTCAAATTTACAGCACAAGGGGGCATGGATCCAGGAGGGGAATAATTAAGGATGGGTTTGCAATCAGTCTACCACCGTGGGGTGGAGACTAGATCTAGTGAGACAGAGAATAGGCATCTCCCAGATCTAAATTCCATAACATGACATTCAAGTCTGTTCATAATGGGAACCACCTGTCTCCCCAGTGTCAACTCTCTCTAACCCCAACCACACCCTGTGTACTGTGCATCTGCCAAACTGACCTCTTCACAGTTTCATGCATCTGCCTTGCCTTTTTCATCTTCCTGCTCACTGTTCTCTAGATTATTCCACATCTTTGCCTGACCAAATCGTCTACATCCTACTTGATCCAATTCAAAGCCACCTTCTCCCAGGCATCTTTTCTAACATCCCATTCCCATCCCCTTCCCTCTCTCCCAACACCACCGAGCTGGACAGGACTCTGAATTCCCACCTACAATTTCTAGAGCCCCCTCTGTACCTCTTTTCAGGCACCTAGCGTTGTGCACTTACCTGCAGGTGGATGTTCTCTCCTTTCTCGGACTGTGAGCCCTCATAGGGCTGGGTTCTTGTGTGACTCATCCTTTATCCCTCCTCTGCCCTACTGCCCAGCACACGCTAAATGTCCTATTGACCTGACGAGGTCAGTACTGGCAAGCCAAAGACTGCAGAGCAGACGATGCGACAGAGCCAAGGAATGCCCTTCAGAGACGACCCAGCCAGGAACTCCAAGAAGTGACTGGCAGGAAGTGTCAGAGAAGAGCATGGAAGAGCAGGATTTGGGAGATGAGAAACAGCAGGGCTTCAGGCTTGCCGCAAGATAACCCGGGCCCTGAAGTCAGAGTCACGGGGAGACTGACCTCCACTCCATCTGAGGAAGAACTTCCTAGGACAAATGCCCAGATTTAGAATGGGCTGGCAAGAAAAAGGGTGAGCCATCCCTCTACTGGCAGTGCATAAGCATTCCGGTTAACTTCTGAGAGTGTTTTTGTGGGGGCCTTATTCTATTTGCATTTAAGGTGTGCACATTAATAATTCTTTCATTAGACTCATGTTGCACCTTGGCATGCAGAGTGTGCAGTCATGGGCTCACAAATGAAGGGGTTTAATGAGCCGGCAGCTCTCCCTGCAAGGCAAGCCTGCGCGGAGCTTGGCAGCAGGCCCGTTTCTCGGAGTCGGCTGGGCACAGCACATCATGTACCTCGGGCAAACTGGCTTTGGTTTCATCGGGGGTGGTAAGTGTGGGAGGGGGAAGTAGATGTATAGGGTAGGTGTTACTCTGAACGAATTCTAAAATGTGAGAGAGTGCCATTCCAGTTAATTTCCTACCACACACCTGAACACCCTTGAGGGATGGGACATCCCTGCTCCTGTCAGAAATCAGGCTAAGCCCAGCGGTGCCTCTCACCGAGGGTAGGTGGAAGATGTAACTAGACAGCCCTTCCCTAACACAGATGCTCTTTGACCAGCCCAACTTGCTTGTGTTCTAAGTGGTGGAACAGTGCCCCAGAGAGGGGATGTGGCCTCCCTAAATGCTAAGATGAGCCAGGACTCCTGCTCCTGGACCCAAGTGCCAGGACTGAAAGAATAGAGGGGACTCACACAGGTGGAAGGTGGCCTTAGGGCAGGCAGTAAGCCAAGAACCCCTCCCCGGGAGCTGCACCTAGAGTGATTCTTCAGTCCCTCCCGGTAATGTCCCTGGGAATAAAACTCCCCATCTCCCGACACCCTTCTCCATATGTCCAAACCCTGCACATCCCACAAGGCTCACCTCAGATGTCAGCTCCTCCTTTCATTTTCCCATCAAACACCCCAACTCTAACCAGACGTGAGCTCTCTGGCCTCTTGGGTACTCTGCACTTCTTCGTGGCTCAGGTCAGACTGCATCTGGAATTACAGTTAGATGTGCATATACCTTCTTGATGACCCCTGACCATGAATTCCTTGGGCTCATCTTGCTCCTTCTGTCGACTCCCTCGCTCAACGCCCAGCCTAGGACCTGACTCAGATGCATTCAACAAACACAGGCTGGATTGCTGACATCCCTTTGCTTTTGGCCCACTAGCATTACAAGACCACATTGCTTACTGTTAGCCAGCACCAGGGCCTTCCCCACAAAGCAGACATACCTCCCAAGAACAGCCTCTTGGGCCTCCTTATTGCAAGCTTCCTGGACACCCACCACTGTCTCAGATAATTACCAGAGCTGAGGGGCATTCTCCAAAGCCCAGGAGGCCCTCAGCAGACAGGGTGGTGTTTGATGGACAGCTGTCCCTTCTGCGAAGCCCTGGTGAACAGCTCTAATGCCACCAGCAACTGCCATCTGACTCCCTAGCACTGACTGGAAGTCTTTTCCTATTTGCCCCCAGGAATGCCAAACTCAGTGAGCTGAGCTCTTCTTAGAGCTGTCTGACTCCTTTGCATCAAACATCCCTCCTGAGATTGTAAGAACTAGAATGACTAGCTCCAGCCACTCACCTTCTTCTGCCTATGAGGAAGAATCCAATGAATGCCAAAATAGCCTATACTGTTCCAAAAGTCCGGCCTTTTCCAAAAACCCTAGCTCTTTCCACACAGAAGCTCAAGAAGCTCCAGGAGAAATTCAATGTTCTCCTCAAAAGCAGACACCAACTTGGTGGACCATAGGTGCATACTGCAGAATCCCTAACAAGTAAGTGATTCAGAATGGAGGGGCTGAAAGAGAAGCACATAGCCCCAAGAGCCTGAGCCAGAGAAGCTGATGCTTGCAGACCTTGGAAGAAAGTTTTCACCACCCTCATCAGTCCCATGCTTTCCCACTGTCTGCAAAAAAGTTAGATTATTTTGTTCAGGATTCAGATACTTCACATCGTGACTCTTATCATTCTAGTCTCATCTCCTTCTAAACTTCCAAGCCACTACACTAGCCCCCTTGGAGCATTCATGCCTTTCAAATACACCCAACCCATTCCATTTACATGTTTTGTTCCAGCTACTGAAACATCTTTTATCTTAGGTTGGACTCTCAGACCCTTAGACAAGGATTCAAGTGCAAGTATATTTGGGACAGAAAAAACCAGCAGGATAGTGGGGAACAAACAGAAGTCAATAAAGGGTACTTTTTTCAGCAGGTTCCCATTGTAGCAACTAACAGTTGATCCTACCTGGGAGACAGTGTAGAGCTCACTTCAGAATTGTCCTCAGCCAAGAGTCGAGAGAGGAAGTTGGGGGTATTTGTCCACCACTTCCATCAGTCACAGCTGTGGGTTTCTGCTGGGCGGGAGGGTCATGGACTCTTCGGCATGTAAGTTCAGCTTGCACCAGTGAAAAGCCAAGGGGACGCGGGCAGTGGGCCAAGGGGGCTGCTCCCCCTTTATGTCCCTCCTCCTTTCCCCACCACCACTTTTTAGTTTACCCAAAAGACCCACTCATCAGGGTTCAATGCCATCTCCTCCCAAAAGCTTTTCTAACCTTTCATCAGAACCAATGACTCTTTCCTTTGGTTTCCACAGACAATCAGAGACCAACTGTGAGAAAAATCCTTTAGGTTTTGCCCTTCACTCTGCTTAAGAGTGAAAGTCTTAATTGACAACTAGGCAGAATGGTGTTGGCTCGGCCGGGTGCAGTGGCTCATGCCTGTAATCCCAGCACTTTGGGAGGCCGAGGCAGGCAGATCACGAGGTCAGGAGGTCACAAGTTCAGGTGGATCACAAGGTCGGGAGATCGAGACCATCTTGGCCAACATGATGAAACCCTGTCTCTACTAATAATACAAAACATTAGCTGGGCGTGGTGGCACGCGCCTGTAGTCCCAGCTACTCGGGAGGCTGAGGCAGGAGAATGGTGTGAACCCGGGAGGCAGAGGTTGCAGTGAACCATGATTGCACCACTTCACTCCAGCCTGGGCAACAGAGTAAGACTCTGTCTCAAAAGAAAAAAAAAAAAAAGAAAGAATGGTTTTGGCGCTCGTTCTCATTCCTTGATTTATTTCCTTTCTGCTTTGCATGAGGTGGTGTCTGTGACCTGTGTACTCATAGCAAGTCTTTGAACCCATCAACATTAGAAATTAGAAAATATCTCTCAAAAAGTAGCATTGATTCTGTTGCCTAAATATGTTCTCACTGCAAAAATAAAAATGTAAATGATGTCATTTGAAGCAGTGCATGGTTATTGCTCTTATAATACAATAGTAAGTCTTATTTGCATAAAGAGAGAGATTATATCTACGGTCATATAAAAGTAAGAATGAACACCTAAATCCAAACTGCTCCTTCAAGTTACCTGGAACTGTGATATTTGCATACACCGAACCATCTACTCTTGTTCTGAAGAGGAGAGAATGAAAACTAAAGGAAACAAAGAATCAAAGAAGCCCTGAACCCACGGTGAGTGGAACCCTGAAGTGACGGGAGGACAGACTGGTATGTGGCAACCTTACTCTGTTCCTTCAAAGCAGCTACTGAATGTTGCAGTGAGCCCGCGAAGAGGACGGTCCTGCCTGCAGTCCTACAGAGGGAAGAGCTGTGCTTAAGAAGTTAAAAAGCTGGGGCTTCTACCAAGCCACAAAAGAAGCCGGAGACAGTGTGTGTAGATCTGCAAGCAAATAGACGCGTGTCTAACCCGGGGCAGCCGCGCTTCCCCTGCTTAGAAATCAATCATCTACAAGGGGTGGGGCCTGAGGAGCGCGGGCTTCCCCTGCTTAGAAATCAATCATCCACAAGGGGTGGGGCCTGAGGAGCGCGGCTCTCATTTGTTACTTTAGAAATCAATCATCTACAAGGGGTGGGGCCTAAGGAGGGCGGGCTTCCCCTGCTTAGAAATCAATCATCCACAAGGGGTGGGGGCCTGAGGAGCGCGGCTCTCACTTGTTACTTTAGAAATCAATCATCTACAAGGGGTGGGGCCTGAGGAGCGCGGCTCTCAGTTGTTACTTTAGAAATCAATCATCTACAAGGGGTGGGGCCTGAGGAGCGCGGGCTTCCCCTACTTAGAAATCAATCATCCACAGGGGGTGGGGCCTGAGGAGCGCGGCTCTCACTTGTTACTGGCTTTTTACCCAGCAGGTGGGAGTCCAGAAGGCTGACTTGGTCTCTAAAATGAAGCAGAACCTGTGACGACCACAGCCACCCAACAGCAAAAGAGGCGGCAGAGGCTCGGTGAGCACAGGACTGAGAATTCATGGAGAAAGTTCTTGAGTTTAAGGGAGAGGTTAGACCATTTAATTGGCCAAAAAGGCCCAACTCTAAGAGCTGACCTGCAAGAAGCCGGCCCGGCAGCTTCTCCCATCACCACTCCCAGCTGCAGGTAGGCTGCCTGCTGTCCTTACCTCCCAGACAAGGGGGATCATGTCCTCCTTGGGGTCACCGCGGGCCAGTGCACACTTCTGTGGCCTGTTTTGCTCGCTGCACTTACCTACTGTGACACCACTATTGCCGACACAGCCACCTCCGTGCGGGGGATCCCTGGGGCAGACACCCTGCTATCTTCATCTTAGGATACCCAGTTCCTAACACAGTGCCTGCTGCAAATTATCAGTAATAACAGTAAGTCTTTGTCACGTAATGAGTTACCTTTCAGTCTCTTTGCAGTCTCTTTCCTCCCAATGCCCCTTGGCTGCTCTCGAAGCCCTGACCCCTGACCTCCTGCCCCTTCTGTCTCCAGGGCCATTAACTCCCCTGCTGGTCCCTATCCATGGAGCCCATTGACAGATGAGTTTGGTTCTGGACCTAAGAAGGACAGTTACAGACACAGATATGTTTTAAGGTGAGGAGTGGGTATCGGATACCTGAAAGAGACAAAGCCTACCAAAACCAACCTTATCTTCCTACCAATCTACCCACTAAGAGAGGGAAACTAGAATATTTTTGCCGGAGAATTAAAATAGAGACTCACATCTACCCTCCTTCCTTCACTCAAAAGCCCCGCCCATCCCTCAGCACACATCTCAAAGAGGAACTGCCCCATGAAGCATTCCTGATCCCCAGCCAGGTGTGATGGTCTGTCCTGCAAGCCCCCCACAAGGTACCTTTTCTATGGCACTCACAATTTACTGCCTTCTACTGGATTATCAATGACCAGACTACAGGTCCTGGTGGGCAGGGGCTGGGTCTGATTCACTGTGGTCCCACCTCACCCCAGCTCTACTCCCACCCCAGGCCCTGACCAAGACGGGAGGAAGCTGACTAAATTGGGTTGCATAGGCTAAAAGGAAGGATAGCCAAGAGCATAATGTGGCTCAGAAGAATTTCAGTTTCACTTTCCCAGAAGTTAAACTTCCCACTCATCAAGGTTCAATGCCTTCTCCTCCGAAAAGCTTTTCTAACCTTTCGTCAGAACCCATGACTCTTTCCTTTGGTTTCCGCAATCAGAGTACAACTGTTGGAAAAACCGTTTAGGTTTTGCCCTTCACTCCGCTTAAGAGTGAAAGTCTTCACTGATAACTGGGCAGAATGGTGTTGGCTCTGAGCCAGCCTCTGAGCTCTGAGGCTGAGGGAGCTGCTCTCCACCTGGCCCGGGACCTCCCCTCCTGGGCTCTTGGGAAGGCCCCAGCTGACTCTCCCTGTCCTCTCCTAGCCCTACCACGACATTCCTGGGCACATCATCCCACTCACAAGGAGGATTCTTCTAGTGTTTATGAAGGCAGGGCTGGGCAAGACCCGAGAAGTGAGGAGCTAACAGACGGCTCTCCCCCAGGGCTGGCATCCCCTCCTGCAGCATGGCTGCCAACTAGCCCCCCAGCCTCGGCTGCAACAACTCCACCCATGGGGAGCTAACAGCACTGCTCTTAGACAGCAGCGTCTGTGGGGCACTTTCCTCAGACCCACATCCTCCCTCCCAGCCCAGTTCCACCTCTTTGGGCTGCACAGAACGAATCTGCTTCCTTCCCCAGGTAGCCCCCTTCGGATATCTGGGACAGCTCTCGTGTCCCGTTGTGTCTTTGTCCAGTGTACACATTCTAGGCTTTCACACTGTTTTTCACTTTGTCCCAGCAAGGCTATTGTTTTTAAGTGCTCTTGAAAGAACCTTCTCTGCAAGGTGAAATAGAAATGAGTAGTAATGTTAGTACTGACCCGACCCCTCGTTGCATCTCAGCAAGAGCAAATACTTTCACATCTCTCCAGTGGTGCAGAAATAATTGGCAAGAGTCGCATTCACACACACACACTTGCTCAAATTATGCCAATAAAAGGAAGTCGTGAAAGTGTGAGACAGCGTAAGGTTTCTGGTTTCGTAGAAAAACAGAGGGTTAGCCCCCAATTCAATTTTTTTTCTTTGATCTATGTTTAAAGAAAGCCCTGAGAGGATGGAGAGAGGTTGATTAATCGGTTCAAATATACAATTAGATCAAAGAAATAAGACCTAGTGTTGGATAGATCAGCAGGATAACTATAGTTTACAATAATCTCTTGTACATTCCAAAACAGTTAGATAGGAATAATTTGAATGATTATAGCATAAAGAAAAGGCAAATATTTAAGGTGGTGGATATCCAAATCACCCGGATTTGATGTTTACACACTATGTCAATATACCAAATTATCAAAGGCACCCCAAAAATATGCATACCTATTATGCATCAATTTCTTTTTATTTCAATAGCTTTAGGGGTACAAGTGGTTTTTGGTTCCATGGATGAACTGTATAAGGGTGAAGGCTGAGATTTTAGTGCACCCATCACCTGAGTAGTGTACACTGTACCCAATATGTAGGGTTTTTTGTTTTGTTTTGTGGTTTGTTGTTGTTGTTTTGAGATGGAGTTTTGCTCTTGTTGCCTAGGCTAGAGTGCAATGGCACAATCTCGGCTCACTGCAACCTCCCCCTCCTGGGTTCAAGTGATTCTCCTGCCTCAGCCTCCTGAGTAGCTGGGATTTCAGGCTCCCACCACCATGCCCAACTAATTTTTTTGTATTTTTAATAGAGACGGGATTTCACTATGTTGGCCAGGCTGGTCTCGAACTCCTGACCTTAGGTGATCCACCCACCTCGGCCTCCCAAAATGCTGGGATTACAGGCTTGAGCCACTGCGCCCGGCCCCAATATGTAGTTTTTTATCCCTCACCTCCCTCCCTCCCCGCATCTGAGTCTCCAAAATTCATTATACCACTCTGTGTGTCTGTGTGTACCCATAGCTTAGCTTAGCTCTCACTTATAAGTGAGAACACATGGCATTTGGTTTTCCATTCCTGAGTTACTTCACTTAGGATAGTGGCCTCCAGGTCCATCCCAGTTGCTGCAAAAGATGTTATTTCCTTGTTTTTATGGCTGAGTAGTATTCCATGGTGTATATGTGATATATTATGCATCAATTAAAAAAAATTATAAAGAAACCTATGTGTGTACTGTAAGAACACTGAGAGCCAATCACTCAATTGAAACTTTTCTTTGAGACCTTGGAGCAGGATTTGCAGGACCAAAGTGTGGGCCAGTGAGGTGACAGACTGTCTCAAGAGAAAGAAGGGGAAATTGATGGTAGGAAAATTCATGAAGGAGTCCTGAAGAGGCTTTGTTTCAGTGAAGCATTTCTTAATTTTATTTTCCAGAATCTTCCCTTCAGAGAATACTAGAAAGTGTTCAATATGTCAAGCCCTTAAAAATACATTCTGGCCAGGCGCGGCAGCTCACGCCTGTAATCCCAGCACTTTGGGAGGCCGAGGTGGGTGGATCACGAGGTCAGGAGATCAAGACCCATCCTGGCTAACATGGTGAAACCCCCTCTCTACTAAAAGTACAAAAAAATTAGCTGGGCATGGTGGTGGGCACCTGTAGTCCCAGCTACTTGGGAGGCTGAGGAGAATGGCGTGAACCCAAGAGGCGGAGCTTGCAGTGAGCCAAGATCGCTCCACTGCACTCCAGCCTGGGTGACAGAGCGAGACTTTGTCTAAAAAAAAAAAAAAAAAAAAAAATTCTACAGAAATTCACTAGAATCTCTCCTTCCTTCCTTTCTTCCAACTGTTCCTCCTTTCTTCTTTCCTCCATTCCTCTTTCCTTCCTTTTCCCTCACCTTATTCCTAAATGGATTTGAAATAACAAACGCCTCCACGTTGTTGGGGTCCTGCACTTCAATAACACTGAATTGCGCACTGCTTCATATGAGCGGACCAGTGTCTGGAGTCCAAAATCTTTTCTGTTCTAAGAAATCTAGGCCAAAGCTGAACCTTCAGTAATGAGATCTAACCGATAATCAAATTAAATAGCACAGCATTAGATCAATTTCAGCCCCATACATCCACTGCTATTGGCTTCTATTAAATGTTTTAAATTGGTACAAAAGCCTTACTGAAAGGGAATCTTATATAGGCATATCATATAGCGGATGTTTCCTTAATCATCATTTTAATGAAAAAAAAACTGAGCGAAAAGAAAACAAAATTAAGATCTAAGAGGCTTCATTATATCATCCCAAACCCAGCCAGTGATACTTTTTGAAAGGGCAACAAAGAACCGGCGATAACATCTTTATTTTTGTTTGCTTCTAAGCCTAGAGGCACATAAAGATGAGAACATACACTTAGATCATGCCAACCTAGAAGACTTTCTAGTTTTGAAAATAGCATTTCTTCCTCTCCTTCCCAAACAGAATAGCACTGGAACGCTCCCCATCTTCATCCTATACTCTTTGATATCACCTCAGAGAGGAAGGCAATTTTACTACATGATTAAGACTCAAGCGAAGCATAATTCATTCAAGCAACTCACTACATATGTCAAAAATATAAGTCCAGGGCCGGGCATGGTGGCTTATGCCTGTAATCCCAGCACTTTGGGAGGCCGAGGCGGGCGGATCACTCGAGGTCAGGAGTTCGAGACCAGCCTGGCCAACATGGTGAAACCCTGACTCTACTAAAAATACAAAAATTAGCCAGGCGTGGTGGCACACACCTGTAATCCCAGCTACTCAGGAAGCTGAGGCAGAAGAATCGCCTGAACCCGGGAGGTGGAGATTGCAGTGAGCCAAGATTGCGTCATTGTACTCCAGCCTGGGCAACAGGACGAGATTCTGTCTCAAAAAAAAAAAAATAATAAAATAAAATAAAATAAAATAAAAATAAAAAATAAACCCAGGCCTCTCAGGAAAAGATGAAAAATCAGAGGGTCCAGGAAGACTGCATGCGCAACACGTTAACTCTCTCCCGTGTTCTTTCCTGAGAAGCCAAGATGCTCTGGCCTATGGTCCAGCTCCTACCCCCACAGCCCAGGGGAGTCTCCCTTCCTCTAAAGTGGGGCTTAGAAACAGGTCCTTCCTGGCCGGGTGTGGTGGGTCACGCTTGTAATCTCAGCACTTTGGGAGGCTGAAGCAGTCAGATCACCTGAGGTCAAGAGTTCTAAACCAGCCTGCCCAATATGGTAAAACCCCATCTCTACTAAAAAATACAAAAAAAAATTCACCGGGTGTGGTGGCACCTACCTGTAATCCCAGCTACTTGGGAGACTGAGGCAGGAGAATCACATGAACCCAGGAAGCAGAGGTTGCAGTGAGCCCAGATCGCGCCACTGCACTCCAGCCTGGGCGGCAGAGTGAGATGCCGTGTCAAATAAATAAATAAATAAATAATAAATAAATAAATATTTGTCATGAATGATATCCCAAGGGGCCTGTGAAGACACTGATGGTGTGTGGTCTGGCTTCCTTCTTTTTTTTTTTTTTTTTTGAGACGGAGTCTCGCTTTGTCACCCTAGCTGCAGTGCAGTGGCTCGATCTCGGCTCCCTGCAACCTCCACATCCCAGGTTCAAGTGACTCTCGTGCCTCAGCCTCCCGAGTAGCTGGGATTACAGGTGCGCACCACCACTCCAGGCTAATTTTTGTATTTTTAGTACAGACAAGGTTTCACTATGTTGGCCCGGCTGGTCTCGAACTCCTGACTTCAGGTGATCCACCCGCCTTGGCCTCCCAAGGTGCTGGGATTACAGGCGTGAGCCACTGCAACTGGCCAGTCCTGTTTTCACATGCATTCAAATTCATTGATTTACCACAAGAATGCCATCAGGTAGGTGCTGTGATCAACCCCACTTTAAGGGTAAGAGATAGGGGGCGCAGAGAGAAGTAGAAGGAAGGATTCCAGCTCAAGCCATCCAGCTTTGGAGCTCAGGCTCCTAACTGCTATACCTAGATGGCCTCTCCATAAGAGGCTGCCTTGGAGAAAGCAAAGTGAAGCAGCCATTAGAATGCTCTTTGCAAGTATCCGAGAACCACATTCAAATACCAGCACCTCAGTTTCCTTCCTTAGAGGGCCCCTGAAAACATGCGTCTGACCACTTTGCCAGGCAGGATAGTGCACAACGGTGCTGCTTGAACAGCAGTCAGAGTGTCACAGCTTGGAGTGGTGCAAAAGCCGGGGGAAAAAGAATTGTGGAGCCTTGCACCAAAGCCACACTGGGAATATCACACCTAGAGCCGTCCCCACCCCCCCAGATCTCCTGCAAAGTGAAGGGAGCTGGTATAAATAACAGTGTCCATTCCCATCCATCACCGGGCCCTGCTTGCAGCCTCTGGGATCTCTTGATTCACATTTTCCAAACACTGGGATTCTTAGGGCCTTAGATAAGGAAGGCAATGCCAGTCCAGGGGTCTATATCATCCTTGTGGGCAAAAGAATGGCCCCACTTGATAGGGCTGGCATGGTTAATTATCTGGGCATGTGAGCCCCCTCAAACTTGTTAAAGAGATTCACAGTATATAAGGCATATTTATAAAAACCATGTAATCTGATGCTCTAAAGCAGCCCTGTGAATGAGCTCAGGATAGATGATGTATATTATGCTCATTTTGTAAATGAGGAAACCGAGATTCAGAGAAATAAAATGGCTTCACCAAAAGTCACCCAGCTATTAAATATCAAAGGCACTAAAAATCCTGCTTTTCTGTCTTCAGATCCTGTACTCTCCTCTCTACACCACTGCATCTCAGTGGAACCATGAGCCTCAAGACCTGAGTTCAAGTTCCTCCTCTGCCGCTTACTAATGTGATCTTGGCAAGTCACATATTCTCTCTGGGGCTCATTTTCCGCATCTGTGAAATGGGGATTAAAAACTCCGTGTCCCACCTGATTAATTCTCTGTGACTTGGGAGTCTTCTGGCCAACCTCACTCTGAAAACGTCACCAGACCAAAGATACATGGAGTAGTTGGCCTCCTTTATAGGAGGCTGTCCCGCTGGGAGATGGGAGAAAGAGGGGTACAGTGCCACCTTGGTGAGGTGGGACAGGAACTGGCTGGGCTGTCTGGCTGACTTATGTGCCAAAGCAGCTCTGTGGGAGTCCTGAGCAATCTTCCCACTCCTTCCAACTCAGTGTGTCTGGTTGACATCTAAGTTCTCTTGTAGCCCCAAAAGTCTCTGAATCTATAGATCTTAGAAGCCGGTTCCCCCCACGACTGTCGCCAATTCACTTTACCTCTGTAAATGCCATTTCCGCTTCTGCAAAAGCCAAATCACACTCCCTTCCCACCTGCTGCAGGTGCTGCTGTGCATTTTAATTGACAGTCACTCTAACCTGCTGATCTCCTTGAAAGGTGCCTGCCTTGTTCAGTCACTCAGTTGTAATGGGTCATTGCTGGAATTGGCAACTCCCACAGCCTCAGGATTCCAGCAAAGCACACACCAGACTTTCCACAAAACTGCTGAAGCCTTGAGTGCCCCAGGGCTGAATGCCACCTGGCTGATGTCAACCCCCGCCCCCTGGCAGCCTCCCTGAGATGTTTCAATTACAGCTGGGCTTGCTGGCAACTCCTGAAGTTCTCCACCACAGACAGGACTCAGGCTCCCAGCTACTCCTCCTCACATGTCACATTTTTATGGACAGCGCCGGCAGAAGCATAGGAAGAAGGTTGGGGTTCATGAAACGCCACCACTGGTCTAGCCTTTTTTTAGCCTATTGGAAGTGGGGAAACATGGAAAGTCCTCAAAATGTGTACCCTGGATCCCTGGGATTCCCAAGAGGACCCTGTGGTGGGGGTTCCATGAGGTCAAACTTTTCATAATGATATGAAGGTGTTATTTGCCTTTTCTCCCTATGCTGACGTTTGTAATAATGGTGCATAAGCAACAGGGAGTAAAACTGCTGTCCCCTCAGCACAGGTCAAGATAGTGACACTACACTGTACTGACAGCTGTCGTATTCTCCACTACCACATACTCATGGCAAAGAATAAATTATTTAAAAAGCCACACGTAAGCTTGTCTCTGATGAAAGAGTAGAAGTTATTAACGTTATGAAATCTCAACCCTTGCGTAACACCTCGTTTTAACATTCTGTGTGGATTGATAAGTACCACTAGAAGTACGACTTCCGCCACACATCGATGTACAATGATTGTCTCAAGGAAAAATGACTTGTGTGACTGCTTCGGTTAAGTGAACTAATCACTTTTTTCAGAAGATGCATTTTTACTTAAGAGAAACGACTGCCAGACAAATTAAGGATATTCAGATTGGGGTTTTGGCAGATGTTTTCTCAATAATGGATCTCCTGGGACTGTTTCTTCAAGGAAAACAACTGATGGTATTTGTTGCCAATAATAAAATGCGAGCTTTCCAGTAAGAATCAGAATTTTGGAAAACTTGTGTTTACCGCTGTGAGCTTGACAGCTTCCCAATAATACTTAAGGAGTTTTCCAATGATATTCCAATGGTAATTCTAATGAATTGTGCTATCTAAATATTGGATAGTAAAAACGTCAACATTTAGAAAATGTATACAACACAGTGAACCAATATTTTTCAAATGATCAACGTCTAATGTTAGGCAATCATGTGCAAGCAAAAGACACGTTCAAAGTACAGGAGAAATGGATGGATTTTAATGTGAGATAGTACAAGAAGTTTATTGATATAGTTTCAGATTCCATATTGTAATAAACCTTTAAGAAACTGTCACTTCTTGAGTTTGGGTATAGAATCCAAAAAAAAAAAAAAAAAAAAAAACCACCCAGCCCGGGGAGGTGGCTCACGCCTGTAATCCCAGCACTTTGGGAGACTGAGGCAAGTGGATCACTTGAGGTCAGGAGTTTGAGACCATCCTGGCCAACAGGGTGAAACACCATCTCTACTAAGAATACAAAAATTAGCTGGAAATCGCTTGACCGGGAGGCAGAGGTTGCAGTGAGCCAAGATCGTGCCACTGCACTCCAGCCTGGGCAACACAGCAAGACTCCATCTCAAAAACAAAACAAAACAAAACAAAACACAAAAAAAACCATAATTGTCAAGAAGAATATTAAAATCCTCCTCTCCTTTTCAACTACGTGTCTATGTAAGGCCAGATTTTTCTCACGTACTTTGGCCAAAACAACGTGGCACAACTGATTGGATGCAGGAAAAGCGATGAGTCACTGACTTAATCTATTGATTCAAGCATTAAAGAGATTTGCAGAGATATAAAACGATGCCACTCTTGTAAGCAGTTGTTTCTTGTTTTAGGAAATACGATTACTTTTTAGTTAAAACATTTACGTTGACATGTAATGAGTTTATTATTGCTATTTTTAAATGAATTGGTAAGTCAACATTTGTTAAATTTCTGTGTTTTAATTTATATAGTAAATACGGACAGATATAAGTCACATAAACAAAATATCTTTGGGGTTTTCTATAATTTTTTTTTTTTTTGATGGAGTGTTACTCTGTCGCAGAGGCTGGAATGCAGAGGCGTGATCTCAGCTCACTGCAACCTCTGCCTCCCAGGTTCAAGCGATTCTCCTGCCTCAGCCTCCTGAGCACGTGGGACTACAGGCACGTGCCACCACACCCGGCTAATTTTTTGTATTTTAGTAGAGATGAGATTTCACTGTGTTAGCCAGGATGGTCTCGATCTCCTGACCTCGTGATCCGCCCGCCTCGTCAGTAATTTTTTATAGCGTAAAAGAATCCTAAGACCAAATAGTTTGAGAACTGCTAAATGGTGATATTCTGTAGTTTTAGGATTGTGGGTCCAGCTACCGTGGGAAGACTGGCTGTGCTCAAAGATGGGAGGGGAGCCTTCTGCTACTGGTTGGCAAGAGCTACTGAAGCCTGGAACTAAGGCAGCGGCAATGGCATGGCCAGGGGGTGTAATGTGAGTTCATCATTAAAATCGGGGTCACTATGTCATATTTTGATTTGGTTGCAGTGCTGAACCTTATGCAACCCTGGCCCTGGAATAGGCATGGTCTCCTCTGAAGGGAGTGGTTATATCCAACACCAGCCATTTGAGAACCAGATGGATGCTCTGACAAGAAGCAGAAATGAAGTGGGGAAGCAGGGAGAGGAACTTGCTCCAGCTGTTCTGGGTAAAGATCCGTTCTGGGCACACACTCAACTTGGCAAGTGCCAAGATAGTACCCGCCATAGGGATGCCAGGGGGAGTTCAGGTGAGGCAGGCCCTTCAGGCTTCAAAGGAAAAGGTGCTGAGTGCCAGGTATCCTGGGTCACAGTATACCCTGTGTTGATCTCCCTTCACTTATCACTGAGTCTCCAGTGGGACAAATCCAGTCAGGTTTTCCAGCCTCGTCTCAGCTGTGCTACAGGAAACTAAAGGAAGAAGCATGCATGTATGCAGGGGAATCACAGGCCCCTACACAAGTTATTATAAGTTATTTATGAGATGGGAGCAATGGTTAGGGAGAAATTCTCAAGAAAAAGGGAAATCAGGTGAATCAGAGAAACAGCTTCTCCATCCAGTGACAACTAGACCTTGTTTACAAAAGGCAGAATTTTCCTTAGGAGGTGAGAGAATTGAGAGCTATTTTGGAAGAAAGAATAAATAAATAGAATGAATTGAATACGGCAGGTGAGGGACTCCAAAACTTACAGGATGTCTACTTGGAGCTGGAGGTGCCTCTTAGACATTCCAGGTGGAGCTGCCCAAAACACAGAAGGTTGCATATGTCTGAAGCTCGGGAGGTCTGGAGTGGAGGTGTTGGCTTGAGGATCATTTACCTACAGAGGTCAGCAGTTCTCCGGCCTCAGAGCAATTCACAGTCACCTATGGAGGATTATTAAAAGGAAGATGGCTGTCCCAGACCAACTGAATCAAAATCTCCAGGAGTGATTCTGATACACACCACCACAGCTTCTCTGAAGGCAGAGGAGATGCTGAGAGCTTCCAGAAATAAAGGAGAAAGAATGAGTTCCAAATGCAGCCACAAAGCCAAAAGCACCTTGCTCTTGATCCCCAGGAGGCTGTCAGGGAAGAATGTGCTTCATTCAATTAGAATGGGCTGGCAGACTCCAGCACACGGAATATATCAACTGCTCGTCTTCAGACAGTGCAAGAGTCCTCTGCTAATATTTGGAGCCTTAAGTGTAGCCACTGAAGCTCCCCATATATCAGGCATCATTAGGGATCCCAGCAGCTGCACATGGGCCTGACCATAAAACAGTCAGGGGGAGAGCCAGAGGACCATGGGGAGCAACCCTCAGCCTTCCCTAGATACAGCTGTGTAAAGTAGGCCCTTGCTTCGAGCAACAATCCTTTTCCCTGCAGCTGGACTGAATAGAACGAACATTTCTGAAACATAGCCAGGGCACAGACTGTTCTCGTGGAAACTCCAAGTTGTCTTTTCTAGCAAAGGGGTGAAAAGGTGAGTAAAACATTTTTCATTTATTAAAAAGCTTCTATTGACCACACACAATAAGCTAGATATCCAGACCAGGGTTTCAAACCTTTCTTTTTTGTTTTGTTTTGCCTGGAGAAAGGCAAAGGCCTTTGTTTCTTCCTGCCTCCCCGTGGGAAGACTCCACCCTGGGGTCCGCTGGCCCACCACCCCTGGGTGCTCAGTTTCTGCCAACATTGGCCAGCAAGTCCTTGTGGTACCCCTGGGGCAGCCTGTAGTAGATTTGGGTCCTGTCTACAGCCCTGGCGCCCAGCAGCGCTGTCCTCTCAGAGGCATAGTCGCCCCGAGCTGCGCTGTGCTCCACTGTGACAGTAGCCCCAGGGGAGGATGCTGGCAGCCTGGCAACAGCTCCAGCCATGCTGTGGCCCCGTGGCCTGGCCTGCATCTGGAAGGACACAGGTTGCCAGAGCCCCTGGCACAGCTCTAGCATATCTGTGAGCAGCTGTTCCCTGTGGCCACCGCCCACCGCCTCCTCAGTCCAGCCTGGTGCCACAGTCACGTGGGGGAGGACCTCAGCCACAGCTATAAGCAGCTCTCTGCCAGCCATGTGGCCAAGGACTGAAAAACTCCCATGGGAGATTTTGGCCCCCATCCACACAGGCCGATGCAAGAGGCCAAGGCTGGAGAGGCATGCCAGCAAGGCCAGGGACAGCCAGAGGGCTGCAGGCTCCACTATTTGCAAATGGATGCTCCAGTGTCCGGGATGTGTGGCCGGCTGCTGCAGGCAGGACTCCAACCTCAGGATGCTGCCACTTGGAGCACAGACAGTGGGCACGGGCTTCTCAGCCACAGTTCCCTCAAGGCCAATGTTCAGCAGGATCATGCCTTCTGTCTGGGAGGGTGACCATTGCTGTACCCCTGGGGCAGCATCGAGAAGACCATCTCCCTCAAACAGCTGGAGAAGAGGGATCAGGCTGCCTCCCGTGTAGTACATTTGTTTCCATGTGGCATTCGCTGTGGGGCCCCAAATCGCCAAGGTGAGGTGGCTGCCATTCATGAACACCTTCTGTAGGCCACAGCTCTACAGCCATCCTCTCTAAGCTTCACGGCACCCTGCCAAGTAGAGGCCAGCTGCTCGAACTGCAACAGGAAAGACTCAAAAATGTCACAGACTTGGTGGACAGCAGTGTTATCCTGGACGTAGAGCAGACCCTCTGCCCACATGGGGTCCGAGGCAGCCTGCCACAGCGTCAGGCTGTACCTCTCAGATTGGCTCAGCAGCCAGCTGGAGTGGGGCTGGGCGGCCCACACCGTGGAATACCGCACAGAGAAGGTGACACTCTGGGGCACCACTCCCACCAGCTCGTGCATCTTCTCCACCATGGCTCGGGTGTACGTCCCGTTTGGGAACACAGGCACGTAGAGGGTGGTCCAGCCTGGAGACAGGGTGGCCTTGGGATACTTCTCCTGGACCAGGGCCAGGAACTGTGTGGCACTGACCTCAGTTGAGATGGGCATGTCGGGGCCCTTTAAGATGTCAGCGTTGATCCACATGGGCGGCCGGACTTTGCCCCACTCTGTCAGCCGCCACAGGAGGTCCAGGGAGGGGCCCAAGGCCTTGATGTTCTTGAAGTCCAGTTTGATGCCCTTCTGGGAAGAGCCCAGCACACCGTCCAGCCACTGCTCCAGTGCGTCATCACTGCAGACAGCCGGAGGGTGTGCCATGATGGGAGCTCCTGTCTCGTCAGCTGAGCCGAGCCCTTCGACACTGATGTCAGCATCCAGGACTGTGATGTTGCTGTTCAGGGCAGCTGTCACGGCTTTCTTGCTGTTGGCTGCGTGGTACCAGGTGACCTCCAGGGCATCTCGGCAGCTGATCTGGCCCAGGTTCAGCAGGTAATCCAGCATGTCAGCCTCGGGGCTGCAGGCCTCCAGCTCACAGCCTGGCCGCTGCAAGGTGATGGCAAGGGCTATCGCGGCAGTGACCACTACAGAAACACAGGTAATGCCAGCAAACCCCCACTTGACCTGATTCTTCGATAACTGCTCCCTGCAGGCATGACGACGCTCCCTGGGGAACGCCCCCAACTCCGCACGACCCCAAGTCCCCAAGGCTCCTGCAAGCTGGGATCCCATGGGAGGCAGGAGGCCCCAGCAGCACCTCGTTCTCCACCAGTCAAACCTTTTAAGTGTCATTATTTGTTCCCTTTGTGGAATCTTTCTTTCGGACAACATCGCCTGCTTGAGTGCATTAATTAATAACTTGTTTACCCATATGCTAATGAATCAGTGACATGAAAACATGTAAACTCCAGGCCAGCCATGCCTAACCCACAGTGAGTACTTAATGCATGTTCGCTGCAGTGGATTCAGCCCAATGTCAGCATACTAAATGGATGTGTTTTGCACCAAAACAAAGTAAACATTAGCCCTACAGTTTTATTATAGTTAAGAGTTTTTGGGGGGTCAGGTGTGGTAGCTCACACCTGTAATACCAACACTTTGGGAGGCCAAGGCAGGTGGATCACTTGAGATCAGGAGTTCAAGACCAGTGGCTAACATGATGAAACCCCACCTGTACTAAAAATACAAAAATTAGCTGGGGGTGGTGGTGCATGCCTGTAGTCCCAGCTACTCAGGAGGCTGAGGCAGGAGAACCGCTTGAACCTGGGAGGTGGAGACTGCAGTGAGCCCAGATCACACCACTGCACTTCAGCCTGGGTGATAGAGTGAGACTCCATCTCAAAAATAAAAAAATAAAGAATTTTTGAAATAGTTCAAGGACTTGCTTATAGCACCGTGGAGTATTACAGTTCCAGGTAACCTAGGGTGAGAAGCACTTATGTGCACTTTGTCCCCCAAAACTGAACACTGAGAATATATAAAATCCTCCCTCCCATGGGAACATGCAGAAATTCCCAGGAAGACATCTGGGAGAATGAGGAGATGCCTGTTTGGTGCGCCTTAATTGGGCTTCTGGACCAGAGATGAGGCGGTGTCAGTACAAGGACACATTCTGGAGCCTGTGTAGTTCTATCTGGCTGTGGGCAAGTCAGGCTAACCTTTTAGTCAAGGGATCTCCAAGTGTGGTCCACAGACCACATGCATCAGCGTCATCCGGAGAACATGTTTAAACACTGACGCTTAGGCCCCGCCCCAGACCACTGAACCAGAATCTCAGAGGACAGCCCATAGTCTGCATTTTTAAATAAGTTCCCCATGATGCAGGGGATCCTGGTGCATCTCACCCTCAAGAGCTCTGTCCGTTACCCTGCAATGCCAGGCATCCAGGGGAGGTTTCTTCCCCGCAACACTCACTCCTCATCCACACTGCAGCCAGACGGACCTGTGAGACACCCAAATGTAGGGAAGGCCTGCGCCTTCTCCGCCTCTTGCTAGGGCTGTCTTCCCATGCTCACCACAAGGCAACATTTTATCCTTCAGGGCACTGATGACACAGCCACTGCCCATACGTTGGAGGTGCTCTGACAAGGGGCTCAGGCGATGCAGACCTTACCCAGAGATACTGGAGGGGATACTACAAAATGGTGCTACCTGGGCAGGGGGAGGGGCTGAGGCACCACTCAAGTGTGTGTTCAAAGCCGCATGCTCCCTCCCCTTTCCTGATACCTGGACCCTCAACCTTGTGAGCCCAAGCGGCCTGTCTTTTCTCTCCTGCCAGCCTCTGTGTGAGTTCCTGAGACAGCTTGGACCTTCTGTCTGAGCCTTCTTAACCCAGAGCCACCAGGCCTGCATTCCTCTCTTGGGGAGCTCTGAGCTTCCAAAAAGGGGTAGAATCAGTGAGAAGGGGGAGTGAAGGCAGCCTGAAACACCAAGGACCTTTGATAGGCTCTCTGACCCTCGGTGCACCACAACCCCAGGGAAAGAGGCCGCCAGACGACGGCCAGCTGCTATTATTTTCTAGACCGGAAAATGGTTTGTTCGGTGGTGCGTGATTTGGAAATGGTATCCTACCTGCTCCTGGCACGCCTGACCCTCCTCCCACCACCCCCCACCCCCCACCCCCGATGATGCAACTCAGTGGCCACTTTATGAATTCAAGGACCAAGCCCTGCTTTAAAAAGCTACAGGCCAGACGGACGCTGTGGTTCATGCCTCTCAGGACATTGGGAGGCCGAGGCAGGCGGATCACCTGAGGTCGGGAGTTTGAGACTAGCCTAGCCAACACGATGAAACCCCATCTCTTCTAAAAATACAAAAATTAGCCAGGCGTGGTGGCAGGTGCCTGTAATCCCAGCTACTTGGGAGGCTGAGGCAGGAGAATTGCTTGAACCCGGGAGGCGGAGGTTGCAGTGAGCCAAGATGGCACCATTGCACTCTAGCCTGGGCAACAAGAGCGAAACTCCGTCTCAAAAAAAACAAAAAAAAGGCACAGGCCCAAGTCCAGGCACCACGTAGCCTCCCTGTGGATGGTGCCTGTGTCTAGCCCTTTCTCTGTTTTAGCCGGAGGAAGGGGGTCAGGAACCCTATGCACCCCCTCTGCTGTCTGTCCCACTCACATACAGGTCTCAGGCTGCCTAACAATTCGCCCTGCCCCATCCTTGGTTAGTCTTGACATTGTGCTTTAAGGGGCAGGCATGTTGATGGCAGGAGCCCTGTCACCACAGCCAGAAGCCTGGTCCCTTGCTGGCCCCTCCACTCCCAGGTAGAAACAGTCTCTTCACTTCCCTCGCCTCAGCCTCCTCATTTGTAAATGAGGTATGGAGTTCAAGTCCGTACCCAACTGCGGGGGCTGTGGTGAGAATTAATCTGATAATCGATGTTGAAAAAACTGGCTTAGAACACTGTAAAACAGGCTAGAATTTTAAATGCTTCCTTCCTTCATTTTTGATGCTTGAAGATTTTTCAAAGCCTTGCTTTGCTGCTTTTAAAAGTCATATGCAGTCACGTGCCACATGGTAACATCTTCGTCATTGACAGACTCCATAAACAACAGTGGTCCCACAAAATTATAATGGAGTCAAAAACTCTAGCATCTAGTATTTTTACGCTACACCTTTTATGATTATTTTAGAGTATACTTCTGGTATTTGTTTAAGTTAACTGTGAAACAGCCTCAGGTAGGTCCTTCAGTAGGTATTCCAGGGGAAGACACTATTATCATAGGAGACATGAGCTCCATTCACATTACTGCCCCTTAAGAGCTTCCGGTAGGATGAGGCGTGGAGGTAGAAGGTAGCCATATTCATAATTCTGACCCAGTGCAGGCCTAGGCTAATGTGTGTGTCTGTGTCCTTGTAACAAAAAATTTATAAAATAAAAATAAATAAATAGAAAAAGTTTATAGAGTAAGGGTATAAAGAAAGGAAATATGGGCCGGGCACAGTGGCTCACGCCTGTAGTCCCAGAACTTTGGGAGGCCAAGGTGGGCGGATCATGAGGTCAGGAATTCAAGACCAGCCTGGACAACATGGCGAAACCCCGTCTCTACTAAAAAAAATACAAAAAATATTAGCTGGGCATGGTGGCGTGCACCTGTAGTCCCAGCTACTGGGGAGGCCGAGGCAGGAGAATCACTTGAACCCAGGAGTGGGAGGTTGCAGTGAGCCAAGATTGTGCCACTGCACTCCAGCCTGGGTGACAGAGTGAGACTCTGTCTAAAAAAAAAAAAAAAGAAGAAAAAGAAAATATTTGTATAGTTGTGCAATACGTTTGTGTTTTAAGCTCAGTGTTATTATAGTATAAAAGATTCAAACAGTTTAAAAAGTTAAAAATTTATGAAGTAAAAAAGTTACAGTAAGCTCAGTTTATTTTGAAGAAATAAAATTTCTGAGTAAATGTAGTGTACCCGAAGTGTCTTGCGTTTATAAAGTCTACAGTCATGTACGGCAACTCCTAGGCCTTCTCGTCCACTCCACATTCACTCACTCACCGACTCGCCCAGGGCAACTTCCAATCCTGCTGGTTCCATTCATGGTAAATGCGCTGTACAGGTACATAGGTTCAAGGCACTTATTATGTACACATTTTAAAATCTATACCTTGCCAAGGTATACATTTTATTTTCTTTTATACTGTATTTTTACTGTACCTTTTCTATATTTAGAGACATAAATGCTTACCATTGTGCTACAGTTGCCTACCTTATTCAGTACAGTAACATGCTGTACAGGTTTGTATACTAAGAGCCATAAGCTATACCATAGAGCCTAGGTATGTAATAGGCTACGCCATCTAAGTTTGTGTACACTCCACGATGTTCACACAACAATAAAATTGCCTAACCATGCATTTCTCAGAACATATTCCCATTGGTAAGTGAGGCATCATGGTAGAAACACGGCAAAACATTTTGAAACAGTAAAAGAATAAAGAAACTATTATTTATAAACCCATCACCTAAGCAACCCTGGGTATTGTTTATTTACTTCCTTCTGTTTTTTTTTTTTTTAATTTGAGACAGAGTCTTGCTCCTATAGTCCAGGCTGGAGTGCAATGGCGCAATCTCAGCTCACTGCAACCTCCGCCTCCAGGTTCAAGCGATTCTCCTGCCTCAGCCTCCTGAGTAGCTGGGATCACAGGCATCCGCCCCCACGCCCGGCTAATTTTTGTATTTTTAGTAGAGATTGGGTTTCACCATGTTGGCCAGGCTGGTCTCAAACTCCTGACCTTAGGTGATCTGTCCACCTCAGCCTCCCTAAGTTCTGGGATTACAGGCGTGAGCCACCACGCCCGGCCTCCTTCCCTCTTTTTTTTTTTTTTTAACCCAGCTGGGATCACACTCTATTTGTGAGTTTGAATACTGTTTCGGGATCACACTCTATTTGTGAGTTTGAATACTGTTTTGAGATCACACTCTATTTGTGAGTTTGAATACTGTTTCGGGATCACACTCTATTTGTGAGTTTGAATACTGTTTCGGGATCACACTCTATTTGTGAGTTTGAATACTGTTTCGGGATCACACTCTATTTGTGAGTTTGAATCCTGTTTCGGGATCACACTCTATTTGTGAGTTTGAATACTGGTTCGGGATCACACTCTATTTGTGAGTTTGAATCCTGTTTCGGGATCACACTCTATTTGTGAGTTTGAATACTGTTTCGGGATCACACTCTATTTGTGAGTTTGAATACTGTTTCGGGATCACACTCTATTTGTGAGTTTGAATACTGTTTCGGGATCACACTCTATTTGTGAGTTTGAATACTGTTTCGAGATCACACTCTATTTGTGAGTTTGAATACTGTTTCGGGATCACACTCTATTTGTGAGTTTGAATACTGTTTCGGGATCACACTCTATTTGTGAGTTTGAATACTGTTTCGGGATCACACTCTATTTGTGAGTTTGAATACTGTTTCGGGATCACACTCTATTTGTGAGTTTGAATACTGTTTCGGGATCACACTCTATTTGTGAGTTTGAATACTGTTTCGGGATCACACTCTATTTGTGAGTTTGAATACTGGTTTGGGATCACACTCTATTTGTGAGTTTGAATACTGTTTCGGGATCACACTCTATTTGTGAGTTTGAATACTGTTTCGGGATCACACTGTATTTGTGAGTTTGAATACTGTTTCAGGATCACACTCTATTTGTGAGTTTGAATACTGTTTCGGGATCACACTCTATTTGTGAGTTTGAATACTGTTTCGGGATCATGCTCTGTTTGTGAGTTTGAATACTGTTTCGGGATCACACTCTATTTGTGAGTTTGAATACTGGTTTGGAGATTCATTTTTCTTATGTGCACAATGGACATTGTGAGCATAATTCTTTTTCAATCACTTTTACAGGATAATTTCCCAGAAATCAAATCGCTGGGTTAAAGGCTATGACTATTTTAAAGCTCCTGATACATATATCATAACTCTTGTTAGCCCTTCTCCCCAGAGTGGGAAACTGAAGCTCAAAGACTGAAATACACAGCCAAGCTGGACAGAAACCCTGGGCGAGGTATTCCATGTTTTGTGGTCTATGCTCAACAGCACAGCATGAAAGAGAAGGCGGCCCCTCCTGCAGAGCCTGGGATTACTGCGCACTGATGAGGACAAGCAGCCCCATGGGGGATGCAACCTGGAACAAAGGCTGGGGAATTGAAAGGACAGCCTGGGGTTCAGGACCGCTGAGTTTGACTGGGGGCTCTTCTGCAGCTCTGTGACCCTGAGCAAGTCCCTTTGGCCTCAGTTTCAGCCCTGCAAAATGAGGGGCATGGACTGAGTCTAACACCCCAACCCTCTGCCAGATGCATCACTCCCAAACCAAAAACAGAAACATTTTGGTTTTAGTTTTGCACAGAAGGACTAAAGATAATTCATTTGCTCCAGCTCGAGATAGTAACCGGTTGCTCTCTTGGCCATAAAACTGGTTGCTCTCTTGGCCATGAAACTGACCCGGCTGGATCTCCCAGCCAGCAGGCTGGGGTTCATGAGACAGCTAGCTCCAGAAAACAGGCCCCAAGCTGGAATCTGCCAGAGACTGGCAGGAGAATGCAGTCCTTTCAAGATCAGGTCAGATGGTCTCAGCACCAGGCTCCGCTGTCGGCACTGTAAAGAGATTTCCCTGTCCACCCAGCCCTGGGGACAGATGGACAGATGGAGAGCGTCGGTACCAGCCGTCCAGGGTGCTGGCCTGCTGCCTGCTGTCTGTGTGCACAGGGGTGCTGACAGACAGCTGCCCAGCGCGGCCTGCGCAGGGTCCTGCGGGCGTCGAGGCTGCTGCTCTTGGTTGTTTATTCAAGTAGCCAGGAACTCGGGAAGCCACATCAGCAGTTGTGAAAATGGGACCAACAAAACAAGGTCGGTGGGGACAGCTGTTTGTTAGATGCCCCTGAACTTACGTGTTTATCTGGCTGACACACAGACTGCCATTTCCCAGAATGCAGAGGTGAGTGCCTCTGTTTGCGGTGGAGGGTCAAGGTCCTAGAATCCTACACGTGTGCGTCTCTCTCTGACTGGCTTTAAGCCTGGAACAATGGTTGCTCCCCTGACGGAAGAACCGCCTCAGCTCTCTCAGAGGAATGGTGAGCTCAGGGCAGGGTCTTTATGGAAGATGTACCTGTGGAGCATCAGGAAGCCAAGTCACTGGCAGGGACCACAGGGCGTGTCATTTCCATGCGTAAAAGCACAATATACACAGAAGAACACGCTTCGCAAGAACATGTTCAAACAAAAAGGTAAACATATCAAAATGATGGTCTATGGGTTAAAAAAAAAAAAAAGAATAGGATTCGGGCCTGGGGTAATCACCTTTAGCACAAGAAAAGAGGGGACATGCAGGGATCGGTCATGCAAATGCGCTGTGAGCTGATTGAGGAATGTCATCAACTCCCAGGACTTGATGGCCAAAGGCTTTTTAAATAAAGGAAAGAAAAAGAGACAAAAGCCAACCAAACACGGGAGATGTCATTAAGAATGGCTTTTGGCCCCAGTGCAGTGGCTCACGCCTGTAATCCCAGCACTTTGGGAGGCCGAGGCAGGTGGATCACTTGAGATCAGAAGTTCAAGACCAGCCTGGCCAACATGGTGAAACCATGCCTCTACTAAAAATACAAAAAACTAGCTGGGCATAGTGGTGCATGCCTGTAATCCCAGCTACTCAGGAGGCTGAGGCAGGAGAATCAACTGAACCCGGGCGGTTGCAGTGAGCCAAGATGGAGCTACTGCACTCCAGCCTGGGCGACAGACTGAGACTCTGTCTAAAAAAGGCTTTTGAAGGGCCTTGACTTTGTTTTTATAAAGGGAGGAGGTTAATCCACGTGGGACAGAGGTGTGGGCCACCTTAGTTCTCAGCCCCGGGAGCGCATTCGAATCCCTCGGGGAGCTTTGAAAAGGGTTTTTGATGAGGAAGGGCCAGTTGCAGTCAGAGATGGAGAAGGAGTGACTTGCAGTGGGCACCATTTGGGATGAGGGAGGAGAGGAGAAGCCAGAACGGAAGCAGGAGTGAGTGTGTGCAGTAAGAACTGAAGGGTAGGGAGAGGGGAGTGAGTGTGTGCAGTAAGAACCGAAGGGTAGGGAGAGGGGAGTGAGTGTGTGCAGTAAGAACTGAAGGGTAGGGAGAGGGGACCTGTAGATGCAAAGGAACGGTGAGGTAGGAAGGGAGCAGGGTCCGTGGGACCGCAGGCCGACCTCTCACATTACAGACACAATGAGAAAGCTGAGCCCCACAGAAAGCAACTTATCCAGAGACAGGCCTCGAACACAGCCACCCAACTCTGCTGGCCCGTCCAGTGCTGTTCCCGCTGCCCCACGGAGCCTCTCTGCTCTGCCTGAGCCGCACATCCCCATCATCCCCATCTGACCAATGCTCATCACAGAGGCAGGGGAGAAGCCACCTCAGAGGGAGCTGGCAAGTGCTTTGAACCTCCTGAGAAAAAACCACCTGAAAAGGACTTTAGGAAGGAAACTGACTAATTAAGACTGCTTATTCCCTTCCCTCTCTCAGCTCAATGTTCTCATCCATTGCAAACGTTCCATCACCCTCTGAAGTCAGGGCTGCTTTTCTCCCTAATTCCTTAATTCTGGAGGCTCACTTGTTTGTTCTTTCAATGCTGCCAGCCACGCTGGGTGACTGTCGTAGTGATTCTCCAATTTCCTGCCGCTCTGATGGTCTGTTAGTCACCCTGCTGAGAAAGGGGGTCTGTGGAGTTAGGGTCTGAGGGAGATGGCTGAGAACACTTGCTCTCAGCCAGAACGCATGGCATGGCCATGTGTCCACCACGCTAAATGTCTCACAGGTGCCCACTTCTTACAGACAAGAAAAGTAAGCCCAAGAGAGGCAATGTAAGTTTCCAAGTGATGGGCAAGCTCACGTGGAGGAGCTGGGTCTTACTTGCGCACTGCTGGGCCCACACCTGTGACATCACGCGGTAGAGGCTTGCTGGGCGCAGTGGCTCACGCCTGTAATCCCAGCACTTTTGGAGGCCAAGGCGGGCGGATCACGAGATCAGGAGTTCGAGACCAGCCTGAACAACATGGTGAAACCCCGTCTCTACTAAAAATGCAAAAATTAGCCAGGCACAGTGGCACACACCCGTAGCCCCAGCTATTCAGGAGGCTGAAGCAGGAGAATCGCTAGAACCGTGGAGGTGGAGCTTGCAGTGAGCCGAGATCGCGCCACTGCACTCCAGCCTGGGCAACAGAGTGACACTCCATCTAAAATTAAAAAAATTAAAAAAAAAAAAAGTTCACTGAACTGGAGGAAGTGGCCGGCCTGAGATCTGCTCCAGCCTTCTGGTTCCCAGCCCATCACTGGCTGGGACACAGGCCGGCCCAGCCTCTGTCGATCATCCTAAGTACGCCACAGCCACAAGGGTTCCGGCCAGGCCTGCAGACATCCCTGGCTTAGCATGGTGCAGACCACACTGCCTGGGCTCCGTTTCCCTGCCCTGGGCAGCCCTTCCAGCTCTGTTTCTGGTTACCGTGGCCTTCATTGTCAGCTTTCTGTCAGGATGTACTGGCAGAGAAACTGCTACCAGGTGGGTCACGCAAAACATTCCAGAAGAAAACCCAAGCTCTCGGGGTTGCCGAGGGAAATGAAAAGTCATTTCGTTTTAACTCAAACTCTCCTCCCTCCCTCCCTGCCCCCAGATACACACATGAGCACTGCTTCTCTCCCCTTATACACACTCAGATTCTCCAGCTGGTTGTTGGACCTGCAGTACATTTCTAGTTCACTAACACTTATCGATTTTCTCTAATGTGGAGAGATTACATGGAGAGGGCATTGTAGGTGTCTTGGCAACAGCCCAGCTAAAGGCCCAGTTGACAGCCAGCATTAATCCCTGGATATATAAGTAGAGATACTTCCATATAATATACTAGGGTAGAGTTATGAACAAAGTGTTATTGGAGCTCATGGAGAAGGTAATTAATTATTAGTGGTGGAGACATCAGGGAAGGCTTCATTGAGGAGGTGGCAGGTGGATGGACCTTAAAAATGGGTAGGCTCTGGCTTGCCCGTGGGTATAATGAGGAGTTAGTTTAGACAAGCTATGACATCACAATAGTCATGGTGGACGCCAGGGTCACTGTAGTCAACCAGAGAAACCCACATCCCTGCAAGCGGCACGGTGCCCAGCAGTCGCTGGATGTTGTTTGCTTGTTTTAGGGACCTTGAACAAGGCCTGGAGGTTCTCTGGCCAGAGTTTCTTCATCTCTCAGGCAAGGGCAGGAGACAGGGAGGGTACTGAGGCCAGTGTAATAGGAGGAATTAGATCGTGCTTTGCTGGGTGTGGGAGATGCTGGCTTGGTCCACTCACCCACTGTGGGAACTTTAGCTAGCCACTCACTCTCACTGAGTCTCAGTTTCTTCATTTGTGGAGAGAGATGGCAAGCAGTCTCTGCACCACCTGCCCCATGTTTATCCATGAAAACCTTCTGAGAATTACCACGACTGGAGGAGCAAAGATGACTGCCGTGACTGTCAGTGAGGCCGGCAGCTCAGGGTGCCCTGTGCCATGGGTTCCTGGCATGGCTCGGAGTGTGCCTCTATCCTTAATGCCTCCCACTGAAGTGTGTGTTCCGTCCAGTTTCTCTTTCTGTTTAACAAATCACCACATGAGACAACCATCTGGGGAGCGGCATAAACCAGCCCTTATCTTGCGGATGCTGAGGGCTAGGAGTTTAAACAGGACTCAGCAGGGATGGTTTATTGCTGTTCCACCACACCTGGGGCCTCATGTGGGAAGACATGAAGGCTGGGGGTGTACTCAACTGCTGGGGGCTGGCAGTAGCTGGAGTTATCTTCACTTACATGTCTCGTCATTAATTCTGGTCTTCAGGTGACTATTGCCAGATCACCTATACCTGGCCTCTGCATGTCATCTCTCAATATGGGCTAATTTGGGCTTCTTCAGAGCGTGGTGACTGGGTTCCAAGAGAAAATGTCCCAAGAGAGAGAAAAAGGAAGTGCATAGAATTTGTATGACCTAACCTTGTAATTCACACAATGTCACTTCCCCCGTCTTCTGTTGGTCAAGGCAGTAGCAAAGTTCCACCTGTGTTCAAGAGAGAGGCGGATAGACCCCAGCCTTCAGTGGGAGGAGTAGCAGGATCACATTTTAAGAAGAGAATGTAGGATGAACACATTGTTGCAGCAATCTTTGAAAAACACAATCTACCGCAATGTTCCTTGCCCTGGTATTCAAAGCCCTTCTCCACATGCTCCCAGCAGCATCTCTCGCTGCCTCTCGGCACAAACCCCACTCCAGGCAGGCCAGCCTCCTCACTGCACCCAAAGTGTGCCATCGTCACCCCAGCCTGAGAGGCTTGGTCCTGTCATGCTCATACCTCACTCTCTTCTTTCTTCTTTCTGAGTCCTATCTCCCAAATGATTCAGGTTCCCGGCGTATTAGAGTTAGCAGTTAAGACCGAAAGGGAAGTCTCTTAGCAAACATAGTTCCGAGGGACTCCTTTATTAGTGTAGTGTGAGACCTGTTTCTTTCTTAGAAGTAGTAAAAATTCTACTATTCTGAGATTCACTGGTTCTGAAAAATATCCACCAAGCATGGATTCCCTTCAACTGTCATCATTGCACACATACTTACGAAATTCAGGCTCCTTCCTGAATTTCTCTTCCAGACAGAAATAATGACTATAATAAATTAAAGGCGGCTTGTTTTAAACAAACAATGGTGTGGCTGACAACAAAAGTGTAAATATGGCTATAGTTAATGGATTTTTTTGGCCTTACTTCATTTCAGCTTATTAGACCATGACTAATAAAGGGCTGGCATTGCTCACTAATTACTCCCCAATTAAATCAAGGGCCAGACCCCTGCCTCTTATGCACATCCCAGTCCCTAGGAGCTCTGGGGATCTAACAGTGCTCAGGAAACACTCAGCTGTTGCTTGGGAAAAAAAAAAAACCCTGAAATCCACAAGACAGCTGAATTGGGCTGTTTCTCTACGTTGTACCTGTAGATGCGTGTTTCCACTGAGCACAACGGAAGCCACTAACAGTGGCATCCATTCCTCACTCACAACCTGGGGAGGCACAAAGGGAAGGTGTTGTTATCCCCATTTTCCTGATGAGGAAGTTGAGGTTTAAAGAGGTTAAGGGGTTTTTGCAAAAATCAACGGCCCCTGTGTTGATGGAGCAAGGAGGTGAGAACTTTTGTGCCGTCTTTTCATTCCTCAGTCCAGATTCCTTTTTACTGTACTACCTCCAGCTTAGCTGGCTCGTTCACTCATCCAAGTATTCAGTCATTGATGTAACTGACAAATGCTTGCTAAGCACATCCTTTGTACACAGCACAGCGAAGGTGCTGGCGAAACAATGGTGAACAAGAAAAGGTGCCTGCTTTCACTGAGTGGTCCAAAGGGAGAGGTGGCGAGGAACACCTAAGCAATTATACGTATAAGATCATTTGACATATGACAAATGTTATCAAGAAAATAGAACAGAGTCATATTCTGTTATGGGACACAGAGGGGCCAGGATAGCCAGAGCAGGGAGGCAGAAAGGCACCTCTTTAGCGAGGATTGTCAGGCAAGGCTTCCTGAGAATGTGATGCCAGAACTGGAACCTTAATGAAGACAGGGAGCCAGCCATGTAAAGATCTGGGGAAGAGGAGTCCCAGGAAGAGGTGACAGCAAGTGCAAAGGCTCTGAGCCAGCAATAGGGATAGCCTGGTCATGTCAGGGGAAAAAAAGGCCACTTCGGTGAGAAATCTTGAGCAATGGAGAGAACAGAGGGCAGTGGAAGGTAGAGGGCCTCAGAGGCCATCCTAGGGAGGGCGAAGGAAAGCCTGCGTCAGCCAAGGAGGACCTGCAAGAGTGGGCTGCCCTTCCCATCACCTGAAGGTGTCTGCAAGAATACGGTGGGCCTGGCTTGTCTGTTTCTGAGTTTGATTTCTTTCCAAGGAAATCCTAAAGGCAAAGGTATACCCTTGAGCCCTTAATAGCTTAAATATAGCAACTATATGCATCACTTCATAGTCTTTCACTCGCACCCTCTGTCAATGGGTTTTACTTTCAGGTGCATTGTTTGTGTTAACATGAATTCTGTGTCAGTATTCAAATAGTAAGCTCATTACAAAATCTTCAAGCCAGCTTTCTGTTTAAAATTCCATTTTATTTTTATAATACATTAATTTATATTCTAACTATAAAAAATTTAAAAAGAGTTGGCACTTTCAGAAAAGCACTAAGAATAAAATGTAAATCTCCATAAAGAGTGGAATTGATCTAAAAGTGAAGGGCTGAAAGTTTGAAGGCCATCTCTCATTCTCCTCTAAATGCAACATGTCCTCTCAGCAGCTTCCCCAGCTGAAAGTGGGGCCATTTACTTTGGTTAAAGCATTTGCCCTTCTAAACTTTAGATTCCTTTTCTGCTAACTGGGGATTTATTTCAAAGGGCTACAATGAGAATCAAATAAGATAATGCAAGTAGGGCACCTAAAACGATGCCCAGCTCAGAGAAGATGCTCCAAAATATTAGCTTTGGGTCAGGCAGGGTGGCTCACACCTGTGATCCCAGCACTTCGGGAGGCTGAGGTGCGAGCACTGCTTGAGCTCAGGAGTTCAAGACCAGCCTGGGCAACATAGAAAGACCCCATCTCTAAAAAAAAAAAAGTTGCTGGGCATAGTGGTGTGCACCTATAGTCCCAGCTGCTCAGGAGGCTGAGGTGGGAGGATTACTTGAGCCCAGGAGTTCAAGGCTGCAGCAAGCTAGGATCATGCCACTGCACTCCAGCCTGAATGACAGAGCAAGAACTTGCCTCTAAATATATATATTTTATATATATAATATATATAAATATATATTATGCTGGATATATAGTAGCCCGGAGGCTTCATCCAGAGCAGAACATCCAGCAGGTATTCCATCAAGGAGTGTTTACTTGCTTCTAAAGAACAACACACTAGCAATCAAAGCTGCCCATAACTTAAGGGTGTCCTGTCAAAGTGTCATATCAAATAATTTACCAGAAACTTTCAATAATAAAACTGAGAAACTCCTCCTTCAACTCTCTTAATCTCCTTTTTCCTGTAAAGTCAGATTCCTTCTCTGGTCTCTGCCACTTAATTTCAGATATTCCTCAAATTCATATTGAATTTATATTTTATGCTATATGCCAGGCATTGTATTAGATGCTGTGGTCCAGCAGTGAATAGGATGGGCACGGGCCCCACCCTTGGGGAACTGCCAGCCCAGAGCTGCAGGCATCTCCAATGCTGATGTCACTGTTGAAGTAGTTGCATTCCACATCGAGGAAACTGAGGAACCACGCTCATTCTTTTACTGACAGGGTTTTCCAAGGGATGTGACATGCATGGAAATAATAGAGGTGACGTTTGGATTCCCAGGACCTCTGTTGGGTCCAATCTGCAACCTGCCTTGGAGACATCATCTGTGGGTCTTTGAGGTGGAGAGGAAATGTCTGGGATCCTAGGACTGCGTCACACTGACGCCCTTGCCCCTGCCTGCCCCCTCCAAGCCGTGGCCAGCCTGAAAGCAGCACATTGAGAAGTAAAACTGCATCCTCGGCTGCTTGAGTGCCTTTGGAAGACCTTCTTTCTTTATTTTTTATTACTTTTTTGTATTTTTAGTTGAGACACGGTTTCACCATGTTGTCCAGGCTGGTCTCGAACTCCTGACCTAATGATCCGCCCACCTCGGCCTCCCAAAGTGCTGGGATTACAGGCGTGAGCCACCATGCCCGGCCGCAGGACCCCCTTTATGTGCTCAGATGGACGGACGTGCTGTGCAGACAGTGGAGCTGCTGGGCTCTTTTTGAGAGGGATTTTCTCCCAAAACTGAAAACAAATTCTCCAGAAGTACAGGAAGCATACACAGGAACCAACCCAGTTAAATGAAGAATAACAGTTTACTCTGTAGCTCCTCAGTTAGAAGCTTCAGAGGGGATCCCGCAGCAGGCTAAGCTGTGGCAAGACTGGATGGGTAAAAGAGAGAAAGAAGACAGTCCCATAACCACACCCTGTCCCTATGCCACCTCCACGTCCTGCCCTTCTGGACTAGTCATGCTCTCACACACTCTGGCACACACTCACACTCACACTCAAGCTCATGCTCACACTCATACTCACATGCACACACACGCTTCTCCAGTTCAATGCCATTCCCCTGGATTGCTGCGGGTATGTGCCACCCCTCCCCCGCCCTTTCCCCGCATCAAACCAAAGACCACGTTTACTCACAGCCCAACCTTCGGGAACACAGACCTCCTGGGTTCCTTCCTAAACGTCCTATTATGCATCAAAAACACATTGTCCTTTCAAAGCTAGGACCGAGATACGACCGAGACCTGATATTTGTCCCATGAGTCACTACATTACAAGTTACCAACAATGCAGACCGCCTGTAAGAAGCCGTGCAGGTCCCTTAAGTACCTGAAGTCACAGCCACTTAACTCCAGCTGGACACATCCAAGCTGGGCTCACCAGTGTCTCGTTGACTGGTGATCACGCGTCAGCCCTGTCAGGCCACCGGCCTGCCTAAAAGTCAGCTCTCAACATGGCGCTCCTTTGTGAAGGAACCACTTGTGGGCGACATGGATGTCCACCCCGGGCGTGGACAGGATGTAGTGGCGTACTTCAGTGGTACTACGCAGCTCTTAGAAGTCATTGCCCATATGCATGCTTGGTAGTATGAATGAATCTTAAAATCCTACTGCCAAATAAAAAAGCCAGCAGCAGAATAACATATACAAAATCCCAAATCATTTACATACATTAAAACAACATGCATCCTAAGAACTAGGCACCAATATCACTTACACAAGAACATGCGCAAACACAAAGAGGGATGGTGAGTGTATTAGAAGCCACCCTCTGTGGATGGGGAAATGAGAATACATAAGCAAATCAAGAGAGGGAATGTGTAGGGACCAATGATGATAATGTCATGAACTGCAGGGTCTGATTAACTTAATCCTCTAATTCTCTTCACCAGAAGTCAAGAAAAGGGGAAGGGCGAAGGGAGGACACATACATCTCTGACCTTGTTTACTTGTTTGTTTGTTTGTTTGTTTGTTTGTTTGTTTTGAGACCGAGTCTCGCTCTGTTGCCAGGCTGGAGTGTAGCAGCATGATCTGGGCTCACTGCAACCTCCAACTCCCTGGTTCAAGTTATTCTCCTGCCTCAGCCTCCCAAGTAGCTGGGATTGTAGAACGCCCAGCTAAATTTTCTTTGTATTTTTAGTGGAGACAGGGTTTCACCATGTTGGCCAGGATGGTCTCTATCTCCTGACCTCATGATCCGCCCACCTCAGCCTCCCAAAGTGCTGGGATTACAGACATAAGCCACCGTGCCCGGCTAGTTTATTTGTTTATAGAGACAGGGCTTGTCCTGTCATCCAGGATGGAGTGCTGTGATGTAATCATAGTTCACTGTAACCTCGAATGCCTGGGCTCATGGGCTGAACCCATCCTTCTGCCTCAGCCTCCCGAGTAGCTGAGACTATAGGTATATGCCACTGCACCAGGCTAACTTAAAAAAAAAAATTTTAGAGATGCGGTCTTGCTTTGTTGCACAGGCTGGTCTCAAACTCCATCTTTAAGTGATTCTCTTGCCACAGCCTCCCAAAGTGCTGCGATTACAGGTGTGAGCCATGTTGCTCTGCCTGGCCTAGGTTTAGATTTCCAACCTCAGCTCCCACTTCCTTGAGCCTCAAGCCAAACAGGATGACCTGTGACCCACACAATACTCCTGATTCTCCGCCTTTGACTATGCTGCCCTTCTATGGCCACGTCTGCCCCACACTTCAAGGGCCAGCTCCGGTGCTGCCCCCTCCACAGGCTTCCTCCTGTCTTCCTGAACCATCTGCTACTTTCTCTGCCCCACACTGCAGGCACTGGTCAGCATGTTTGGCAGTATGTCCTTATTTGTAGGCAGAAGTGACCCCAGTGGAGCCTCTAGGGTGGGGCTGCTCTGTTCAGGGAGGCTGTGCACAGGTGCTCTTTGTGTCTTTGGCCAACTGCACTCCAGATCGCAAGGTACGTCTGCTAAGCGCACCCTTCAAGGCACTTACTCTGAAAGGAGCACCTTCTCTACACAGAGATGCAGTACTTTCCCAGGAGAGCACATCACGAAGAAGAGGCCCACAGACAGATGCTTGGTGAATGGACAACTGACAAGAGGACTTCCACAAGCCCTTCTATAGTTAAGCTCTAGGCTCTCTTCCCATGCCCAAGACATCTCTCTGGCATCCCCTTTCCTCCCTTCCCGCAAGACCCAAGACTCAGCCGAGCTGCATCTTCCCTTTCAAACTACTTCCACCCTGAGCCTCCTCTAAAACGGAACCTGACTGTGGAAGCCATTCTCTTGTTATTTGGACAACCACTCCCCACAGTCCCCCTCAACAATAGGTACTTAATCGGAAGCCGTCTAGAGTCCTGCAAACATAGAGATCTGGGAGTTTGAAACCTTAGAAAGCGGTGAAAGCTCCCTTGCCTGTCTTCAGTGTGTAGAGAGTCAGTAACAAACATTTCTGAGCACCTGTTATATGCTAGACACTGATTTCGACCCTGGAGACACGACGGCAAGTAAAGGAAGGTGAGCCCTCCCCTCATGAGGCTGGCTGATAATCTACTTCCCAGGGTGCAACTCTCACCCACTCTCCAAAGACAAGAATGTGAATTTTGCCAAATTCCATTTTCATTCCCCTGGGGCCTGTGCAGTGTTGGCAACAGAGGGGAGCAACTGGCTGGAGACCAGCTGCCTTGCAGGGTCCTGCCAGAGGCTGGCACAGAGGGCTGGTGTTTCTATTCCCAGGGCCTGGCTCCCAACCAGGATGGCATCTGCTCAGCATTCGGAGCCCAGCATACTCTAATTGTCCTGTGGCCTCGTGGCACTTTCAGCCTATCAACTGAGTGTTTCTTAAAAAGCAACTCCTGTGTTTATTGGTTTTCTGGCCCAGATTTAGGTCACCAGAATTTTCCTTAAGGATGGAAAAACTCAGAGAACCAGATCTGGATGACTCTTTCATGCCAGGATGTGAGTGGGAGGGACTGGTGACATACTAAGAGAAGCTGGCTCAATGCCCACACCTACCATTCAGTGCCTCACTACTTTTCTGAATAGCGCTGGTCCTTCCTGAGCCCTTGGACAAGGAGCTAGGGGCCCTCACCCCAGTGAGGTGGCATTGCCTTGCTGTGTGGGCATAACTGAACCCCTTCCCTCTCTGGGCTGACATCCTCTCAAGTGATTCCTGAACAGATGAAATCATGGATACAAACGGACTTGTTAAGCTCCGTAAAAACATAAGGTCCTGTTGGGACTTTGTGTACTTCCTCTCAATTTTGCTGTCAACCTATAACTGCTTCTAAAAAGATAAAGTCTATTAAAATAACAAATTTTTAAAAAGTAAGGCCCTATGGCAAACCCTGGGAAAAGTGGCTGTAGGTTCTTATAAAAGATCCACATATTTCTATGTAGCCTTGCAAAGTATGGAATTTCTCTGAGCCTCAGTTTCCCTGTTCTACTAATAAAATAATGGGTTTGTAAATACTGGGTTAATTGTAGAGTACCGCTCCTTTGTGAGGTCTCGTTATTGTCTGCCACCTACTAAAAGAGACTGTTCTGAAGGTCAGCCAGCAAGTCCCAAGCTGGTGGGAATTTGGAAGCTCTTAAAGAACACTGGAAAGCCCTAGAGAAGGTATAAGTAAATGTTTCACAGGCACCTTAAACTCAGCATGTTGAAAACTGAGCAGGAGGAGGAGGAAGACAAGAAGGAGGAGAAAACAGAGGAGGAAGAGAAGAAGACAGGAGGAGAAGACAGAGCAGGAGGACAAGGAAAAGGAGCAGAAAAAGCAGAACCAGAAGCAAAGGCCATAGAAGAGGAGGAATATAAAGGAAGAGGAAGAGAAGGAAGGAAAAAGAAGGAAGGCGTAGCAACAGCAGCAGCCACTGAGGCAGAGGCAGAAAAGAAGAAGTGGGCATGGAAGCAGCAGAAGCAGCAGGAAAGGCAGAAGGAGAAGTGGCAGAAACATGCAAAGCAGAAGTAGATGCTCAGAAAGCAGAAGCTGCGCACACAGACACATGCAGATGCAGAGGAAGAGCGAGAAACTGAGAAAGGAAGAGGAAGAGAAGTAGACGTTGTAGCCCTGGAAGGAGAAACAAGAGCAGCAAGAGAAGAAGCAGAAGGAGCAAAAATAGAAGAAGCAGGAGCTGAAGAAGAAGAGCGGGGGGAGAAGAGGAAGGGGAGAAAGAAGAGGAGGGAACAGCAAGGCAGGGTAGGGAAGGAAGGGGGAGACACAGTCGTAGTGGAGGAAGGAGAAGCTGCAGCAGAAGGAGAAACAGCAAAAGCAAAAGTCAGAGCAGAGAAAGTGGAAACAAGCCAAAGTAGAAGCGGCAGAACAAAGAGAAGCAGCAGAAAAGGCAGGAGGAGGAGGAGGAAAAGAGCAAGAGGAGGAGGAAAAGAGCAAGAGGAGGAGGAAAAGGAAGAAAAAGCAGAAGCAGAAGTAGATGAATATGTTGCAGAAGAAGCACCAGCAGGAAAAGCAGAGGCAGAAGCAGCAAGCACAGGAGGAAAGAGAAGCAGAAGGGAGAAGCAACAGCTAAGAAGAAGCACCAGCAGAGGCAGCAGTAGAAGAAGCATGGGAAGCGGAAGATGGGGAAAGAGAGGGCGGAAGAGTGGGGAAGAGAGGGCAGAAGAGCAGGACCGGGTCGGGGGAGTCATAGTAGAGGGAGGATGAGAAGCAGAAACAGAAAAAGCAGCTAAGAAAAAAGCAGAAGCAGAAAAGGCAGAAGCCAAAGCACAAGGCAGAAGAAAGCAGAAGCTGAAGCCAACGCAAAGCAGCAGACACAAGAGGAGGGAGCAGAACAGCAGACCCAACCACTGCAGCAGAACAGCAAACCCAACCACCGCAGCAGAACACAGAACAGCGGACAGGACCACCGCAGCAGAACAACAGACCCGACCACTGCAGCAGAAGCTGGAGAAAAAGGACAGAATCGGCAGAAGCCAAAGCAAAGGAAGCCAAAGCAGAAGGAGCATCCCAAGGTAGAGGCTGTGCGCCCACTGAGGGGTGAGGAAGAGAGGGCAGTGTGCCCACTGAGGGGTGAGGAAGAGAGGGCAGTGTGCCCACTGAGGGGTGAGGAAGAGAGGGCAGTGTGCCCACTGAGGGGTGAGGAAGAGAGGGCAGTGTGCCCACTGAGGGGTGAGGAAGAGAGGGCAGTGTGCCCACTGAGGGGTGAGGAAGAGAGGACAGTGTGCCCACTGAGGGGTGAGGAAGCGAGAACACAGGCCTGGCCACCTGATTGGACCATTGGCTCTCCGATCCCTAGTGTCCTCAAGGAGACGAAGAGGCAGGTGAACCAGTGAGACGTTCTTGCAATTCTAGTCACTTGTGCCAAAAATGAGGATAGGCTGAAGCAGGAAAGGTTCCCAAGACAAAAACTAGGATAAAGGAATAAACTTTGATCAAGCACCTTCCATGGGCCAAGCACAAAGGAGACTCAGCCCCTGCTTTCCATGAGCTCATAGTCTACACAGGGTGATGCCAATGGTCAGAAGAGGGGTAGGAATCGCAAAGGCCCATGATTTGGGAAATGAGGAGACATTAGGAAGGCTTTAGAAAGAGGTAGGAAAAGACAAAAACATTAATAATAACCATAGCTACAATAATTTGTTAATGGATACACAATATGAAAATACCTAAATTGTGACATCAAAAACATAAAGTGGGACGAGGATTAAAAGTAGTGTTTTTGTACATCATAAAAGTTAAGTCGTTACCAGCTTAAAATAGACTGTTATAACCATAAGATGCTTTAGGCAACCGCAAAGCAAAAACCTACACTAAATACACAAAACAGAAAGAGAAAGAAATCAATGCCCCATAGAAAACATCAAATCCCAAAGGAAGACAGCAACAGAAGAAGAAAGGAACGAAGGATCTACAAATTAGAAAACAATTACCAAAATAGCAGTAATAATTCTTAAAAATCAATAATCACTTTAAATGTAAACAAATTAAATTTTCCAATCAAAAGACAGAGGGGCCGACTGGATTAAAAACAAGGCCCAGCTGTATGTGTATAGCTGGATTTGATGATTTCTATAGTGTTATGGTTATAACACTATAGAAAAGAAAAGCAGCTTTTGTAAGGCCATAGCTCTCATAGAAATGACATGTCTGGTGGATCTGGGCAAAGTCAATTGAAAACCTTCTGGAAAGGGTTCACCATTCTAGATGCCATTAAGAACATTAGTGATTCACGGGAGGAGGCTGAAATACTAACATTAACAGGAGTTTTGAAGAAGTTGATTCCAACCTTCATGGATGACTTTGAAGGCATCAAGACTTGGGTGGAGGAAGTCCTGCAGATGAGGTACAAATAAATAACGAGATAACTAGAATTATTGTAGAAGTGAAGTTCGAAGATGTGACTAAATTGCTGTTACCTCATGACCAAACTTGAATGGATGAGGAGTTCCTTCTCTTTTTTTTTTTTCTTTTTTTTTTTTTTTTTGAGACAGAGTCTCGCTCTGTAGCCCAGGCTGGAGTGCAGTGGCGTGATCTCAGCTCACTGCAACCTCTGCCTCCCAGGTTCACGCCCCATTCTCCTGCTTCAGCCTCCCTAGTAGCTGGGACTACAGGTGCCCACCACCACGCCTGGCTAATTTTTTGTATTTTTAGTAGAGACGGGGTTTCGCCGTATTAGTCAGAGTGGTCTCGATCTCCTGACCTCGTGATCCGCCTGCCTGTGCCTCCCAAAGTGCTGGGATTACAGGTGTGAGCCACTGCACCCAGCCCAGGGAGTTGCTTCTTATGGATGAGTAAATAAGTGGTTTCTTTTTTTTTTTTCTTTTTCTTTGGGTTTTTTTTTTTTTGAGACAGAGTCTCGCTCTGTCTCCAGGCTGGAGGGCAGTGGCGTGATCTCGCCTCACTGCAATCTCTGCTTCCTGGGTTCAAGCGATTCCCCTGCTTCAGCCTCCCGAGTAGCTGGGACACTACAGGCACACACCACCATACCTGGTTAATTTTTTGTATTTTAGTAGAGACAGGGTTTCACCATGTTGGCTAGGATGGTCCCGATGATCTCCTGACCTCATGATCCGCCCACCTCGGCCTCCCAAAGTGTTGGGATTACAGGCGTGAGCCACTGTACCCAGCCAAGAAATGGTTTCTTGAGATACAACCTACTCCTGCTAAGGATGCTTTGTTGAAATGACAACAAACAATTTAGAATATTATATAAACTTAGCTGATAAAGCAGTGACAGCATCTGAGAGGATTGACTCAATTTTGAAAGAAGTTGTAATGTGGGTAAAATGCTACCAATGACATCACATGCTGTAGAGAAATCTTTCATAAAAGGAAGAGTCAATATCGATAATGTGGGTAAAATGCTACCAATGACATCACATGCTGTAGAGAAATCTTTCATAAAAGGAAGAGTCAATATCGTTATGCAAACTTCAACGTTATCTTATTTTAAGAAATTGCCACAGCCATCTCAACTTCAGCAACCGTCACCTTGATCAGTCAGCAGCCATCAGCATCAGGGCAAGAACCCCACCAGCAAAAAGATTAGACGTTGCTGACGGCTCAGATGATCCCTATCATTTTTTTAGCAATAAAGGATTTTAAAATCAATAATGTCCATTTTTTAAAGATGTATTGCTATTGCACACATAATAAACTACAGGATAGCGTAAACACAACTTTTTATACGCACTGGAAAACCGAAAAATTCATGACTTGCTTTATTGTGACATTTGTTTTATTATACTGGTCAGAACTGAACCCAAATGTCTCCAAGGTATGCCAGGATGTCAGTTAGGTCCGTCTGGTCTATAGTGCTGTTCAAGTCCAATGTTTCCTTATTGATTTCATGTCTGGAAGATCTATCCATTGTTGAAAGTGTGATATTGAAGTACCCTACAATTATTGTATTGCTGTCTATTTCTCCCTTCAGATCTGTTAATATCAACTTTTTATATTTGAGTGCTCTGATGTTGGGTGTATACATATTTGCAATTGTTACAGCTTCTTGATGAATTGAAGCCTTTATCATCATATAATAACTTTTGTTTTTTGTGACAGTTTTTGACATAAAGTCTGTCTTATCTGGTAATGATACAGCTACTGCTGCTCTCTTTTGGTTTCCATTTGCATGAAATATCTTTTTTATCCCTTCTCTTTCAGCAGTGGCTCATGCCTGTAATCCCAGCACTTTGGGAGGCCAAGGCAGGCAAATCACGAGGTCAGGAGTTTGAGACCAGCCTGGCCAACATGGTAAAACGCCGTCTCTACTAAAAATACAAAAATTAGCCAGGCGTGGTGGCACACACCTGTAATCCTAGCTACTCAGGAGGCTGAGGCAGGAGAATTGCTTGAACCCAGGAGTGGGAGGTTGCAGTGAGCCAAGATCACACCACTGCACTCCAGTCTGGGCAACAGTGCGAGACTCTGTCTCAAATAAATACATAAATAAATAGCAGATGTCCTCCTGTGGTCCAGCTGGGGGCTTCCTCTCCAGCTTCCTCTTCTGCACAGCCCCTGTGCTCCAGCCACACATGGTTTTCTTCTGGGTTCTTAAACATACCAAACACCTCCCAGGTTTGGAGCCTTTGCACAAGTATTCCCTCTGTCTGGAACATTCTCCCTGAGTCTTTCCCCATTCCCCATTCATACCAGTTCTATGACTTTAAGCAAGTTCCTTTCCCTCTGGGGACTTGGCATCCTCAGCCAGACACTGGGGAGGCTGGGCTCTTTGGTCTCCCAGTTCCAACAGTCTGTGGTTTTTCTGTTGTTGAATGTATTCATTTCAGGCTCCTTCTCTCCCCAACAGACCTTGGAACTAGCAGTGAAATGGCAGAACGGGAGGTGAGAATAATTACCCCTAAAGAAACAAATTCCCCTGCTCCCTTTGTTGTTGCAACATTTGCACTGGAAAGTGACTTTCAAAGCTACAGGCCAAGGGAATACTTTGTCATTTGCAATTTAATTCTTGGTTCCATTACTTAAACCGGCGACTGAAATTTTCCATTCCCTCTCAAAATCGCCAGAAACTGGGCATAACCCACCTCAGGTGTTCCAAGGACATGATGGATAGTCTATAGGTTAACAGGTTACTATCAGCAGTCTCTTAAAATAAATTATTTGCAACTGTTAATTGTGTTAAAGAATAAATAAGGACATGTTGGACACATTAACTTTGGGGATCTTTTTATCCTAGGATATATTCTTCCCCATTTAACTTTCATTCCTTCTAATTTCCAAACTTAGATCTCTAGAATTAAACTGTCTAGCCTTCTTTTGCTCAGAATACAAAGTAATAATTATCCCACTTTGTTTCCACAGTAGCAGCCCATGTCTCGTATTTGCATACTTTTATTTCTAAACACTTAAATGCAAAAGAGAGAAAACAGAGTAATGCGAGAGAATCAGATGGGAATCGGATTCCAGTCGCTCTCTGAACAAGACATTTTCTCTCAAGAATTCAGAGGCTCTTGACATTTGCACTTCCCCATACAACAGGTTCCATGTGCCACGGGAACAGTCTCCTTGTTGGGAATTGATTATATGTATGTTCACTCTTGCAGAAATTAACCTCCAAGAAGCCTGGCAGGCTGCCAGGGACCCCAGGCGCTGGAGATGAGAGTCAGGGTCAGGGGCTTCTTTAGGGACTCAATCCAAGAGCCTGACATTCACAGCGGTTTTCCTGCTTGAAAGATCTCTTTGCTGCGAGCACCCCACGAGAGGTCATGGGAGTGCAGAGCAAGGTGCAGAGATGACAAACTCTTCTAATAAAGTCACCCGCCAGCACTGCAAGGGCATCTTCTTTGCATTCATGCACATCAAGTAGGCTTGAGAATAAAAGTATAGCTCTCCTGGAGCTATAGATCGAAGTCCTTTGGGGGCAAAACTTAAACCTAGCACCTGCCATGTAATAATCTGTGCTTCAGAGGATCACCTCCCAATCTAGATGAGCCTCGGGCATTTTAAGGTAAGTTCCATCTAATTGAGCTCATAAAAACTCTTTTAGCTTAATTAATTTGATCCAGGTAACTTGTACATAAAGCCTGAACACACACACAAAAAAATTAAAACATGCTTAAAGTGGTATTGTCTTTAATCCCTGTTGGGCAGGTTAAAGAAATTTAGACTTTGGGTGTTTTCCTCTTGGAAGTCCCCTCTCTCTCACTAGAGAGAGAGCTGTTTTCCTTTCTCCTTCTTTCTCTTTCCTTTGCCTATTAAACCTCTGCTCCTAAACTCCTCATGTGTGTCCGTGTCCTAAATGTTCCTGGTGCAAGACAACAAACCCCAGGTGTTTATCCCAGACAACAGCTGCTTCATATCAGGGACCTCATCCGGGATACCAAGGTACAACATGCACTGAAACGCAACATCTGGTGGAGGGAAACCAGTGTTAGAACCCATCAGAATGGCTGACAGCAGTCAAACTCCAAACGCTGCTGCAGACAGAACCACGCATGGACACACCTTTCTTCCGAGGACCCTTAAATCAACCCCAGGAGGAGCCCTAGCTGCTGTTCCCCACACAATGCCCCTTTTCAGCAAGAAGCAGCCAGAAAGTCTTTATCCAACACCCCCTCACAACAGTTAGGGTTATCACTCCAGAGGGGAGAATGATACAGGAGTTAAGAAGAAATTACTTAGGCAAATAGTGAGGGTATGGAAGTCCCTGGCAAGATTTTCCTTTTGCTGAAAAGCAGCCCCAAATTATTTTTCTTTCTAACACAGAGTAGCCTATAAAATCGAGCTGCAGACACAGATGCTGTCAGTTATGCCAATCATGTTCAAGATGGCGGCTCCCTCTTCCCTTCTCTGCCAGTCACGTGTACAGTCAGGAGCAGACAAGATGGCACCAGCCAAGGGGAAAGTTCATTTGCATAATGGGATTAGGGTGGGGTGGCCAGGCTTCCCTGCACAGTATGTAAACATCATACCTGACTGAACCAATCTGTGGGCCCGATGTAAATCAGACACCACCTCCTCAAGCCTAACCGTAAAATCTGGCACATCGACCACCAGCCGTCTTTCCTCTCGGAAGTCCCCTCTCGCTCACTAGAGAGAGAGCTGTTTTCCTTTCTCGTTCTTTCTTTTTCTTTTGCCTATTAAACCTCCACTCAAAAAAAAAAAAAAAAAAGACAGAAATGTGGACTTTATCATAAAAGTGGTAGCCATTTAGATTTTAATCAGAGGAATGACTGAATTCCTACCACACACTAGGGAAAACTGAAAATAGTTTCTCCCCCAAAAAGGTTGCAAATCTCTGTTGCAAAATTTCTACAGGATCGCTGTGGGTAGAGGAGGACAACAAATCTACAATATTGCAAAGCCTCTACCTACTCTCGTCTCCACACACACCAAACACCCATCTTCATCCCTCACGTCTGACAGTAGCCACATAGCTTTTACATGGGCGGGCACTCAGATGCAGATAAGTCACTACCCCAAGTCATGTAGTTAATTACTGCCTAAACCAGGACTGTACTATCAGGGTGCCCCAGCTGCTATCTGGGGTAACCTCATTACCAAGCTGATTGATGTGTATGTCCCTTGTGATAAAGTGATATGTTCCAAGTGAAAAGCAGCACAAAACAACTTTAAAAAAACAAAACCAAAAACACCAAACCTTCAAGTGTTTGTTCCCAGGCTTACTCTCTTTAAACATGACTTTGGAAAATGGTTTGTTTGCTTTTTTTTATTTTCATACCTCTACCATTTCATTTCAGATGTTGGCAAGAATCAGAGGGCATTTTTAAAGCTGAGAAGTTCTTGGCTGTGTGTAATGGACCACCTTGAAACAAAAAACCCACTATAGTCTCAGTCCCTCACCCTCTGCTTCCCCCTACTCCTCTCCCCTCTTCCCTCATCCCACCCCCACCCCATACAGGAGACCAGAGACCATTCACATAGCTGAGAGAGTTTGGAAGGGAAAAGAGATAAGTCAGCCGACTTTTAGGTGCCTTTCACATTTCCCTCTCAATAAATCTAAGTAAAGCAGCTGTCCTTCTAGGCTCACGGCCCACAGAGTCACCTGCTAATGCGCCAGTCTCCCAGTCTCGCAGACGCTCTTTAGTTAATGCAAAGTGCAGAGGCTGGAATTAACAGATACTTTTTATTCCTACAGAGATGGATCACTTGGTGATACACTGACTTTCCATCTGTAAAGTAGAGGAGAGCAACACTTAACACCTTAGTGGAAGGAAGGTATCAATTAGTAAACAAGCATTTTTGGTGCACCTACCAAGTGCTTAGCCCTGTGCAGCGGGACAACCAATAAGAATAAAGAGAGCAGGGCTGCTGTACAGGCGCTTGGTCAAGCCGAGCCCATTCACTTACTGTGCGCCCTTGGGCAAGCTGTTTCACCATTGCAGATACAGTTTCCTCATCTGTAAAAGGAAGATCATAATACCACCTACCTTAAAGCATGGTTGGGGGGACGGACTGAGAGAATTCATACAAGAGTGATGTGGGAACTGAAATAATTCATTTAAGAGCAATTTGGGGCTGGGTGCGGTTGTCCACGCCGGTAATCCCAGCGCTTTTGGAGGCCGAAGTGGGCGTCTCACCTGAATTCAGGACCAGTTCAGCAAACACGGCAAAGCCCCGTCTCTACTAAAAATACAAAAATTAGCCCGGCATGATGGCGCGCGCCTACAATCCCAGCTACTCAGGAGGCTGAGCAGGATGCGTGGGAGAATCACTTCAACTCGGGAGGCGGAGGCTGCAGTGAGCCGGGATCGCAGCCACTGTTGGGAAGCCAAGGCAGGCAGATTGCTTGAGCCCAGGAGTTCAAGACCAGACTGGACAGCGTGGTGAAAAACCCCATCTCTACACACATACACACACACACACACACGCACACACACACACACACAAATTATCCAGGCATGGTGGCACATGCCTATAGTCCCAATTACTTGGGAGGGTAAGGCGGGAGGATCACTTGAGCCTGGAAGGCTGAGCTTGCAGTAAGCTGAGATTGCAAGATCCTGCCACTGCACTTCAACCTGGGTGTTAGAGCAAGACCCTGTCTCATAAAAAGAAAAAAAAAAAGAGTGATTCATCAGTATACGACACAACATATTATAGAATTAAGTATGTAATCTAGAATTAAGTATATAATCTAGAATTAAGTATATAATCTAGAATTCAGTATATATTGTCAGGAATTATAAGTAATACCTGACACATGTCAATGGTTGTCATTTATCTTTTTCTCAGTTTTTTTTAAACTCTCATCAAGGATATGGGACAGGGACAGGGAGGTAAGATAGCTCGCTATAAAGATTCTCTGAATAGTGAAGTTCGTGTGGTAGCCCCTCAGATATGGGTGCAATTAGTTTCTGAACATAGCCTTACTGTCCTAAAGGCTTCTGGGGAGAGTTTTGGGGGCAAGTGTTCACAATTTCTGTAGTTTTAGAATAGAAACTGCTATCAATGCAATGGCTGTGAGCCCGCTTTCTAAATCAGTCCTTACAGAGAAACCTGCAGGTATATTAAGGGTTTGCCATGTTGAATTGCCTGCTTTTTATCACATGGAAAGCTGGGAGTCTCTATTCTTTGGAGGAACCCCAGAGCCTGAAGGGGGAAAAGCATTCTCCGGGTGCCGCAGCAGCCAGGGTCTGATAAAAAGGAGTTCACTCCTCCATCCCCCAAGTAGTCACAAGCAGAGTTCAGATCCAGCTCTGCCAATTCCTAAGGAAACTGGAAAACCTGAACAAGCTAATCATCCCCTCTGAGCTCATTTTCCCATCTGAAAAATGGGCTTGATATTACTTGTCTTGAAGGGTTGTTGTAAGAACCAGAGATCATATATAATGTAAATATATGACACAGGTAAACATATGACACAATATGCCTGGCACACTGCACACACTTAATAAACAATGACATTTGGTATCCACATTGGAATGGTGTGTGATCATTCCTACAGCAGGAAGGAGAGTTTCTTCATGTGAGTCTTAGGAGGTGTTTGACCAACGTCAGTCTTGATCTATAGTGGCCTGGAAATGAGGAAACCCCAGCTCTGCCTCTGACTTGTGTGACTTTTCCCAGGTCGCTTTTCCGGCCTGAGTCTCAGAATCTCATATGCAAGTGAAGTGGCTGGACAAATGGCTTAGAGGCCATAAAGCTCAGAGGCTGTAACGTGTATGGTTCTGGTGCCTAGAATTCTGTTCCTGGGCTTCTTGAGTCACAGTAGCGTGGTCAAAAATATGCATAGCACTTGAATCCATGACCCAGCAATTTCACGCTTGGATCCTCACCCAGCAGAAAAGCGTCCACGAGCTCAACAGCGTGTGCAGCAGCATTCATTGCAGTGCTGTTTGTAAAAAACGAAAGCCAGAAACCACTGAAATGTGAAGCAACATGAGAGTGTGTAAACAGATTGTGCTATATTGACACAACAGAATTCCACACAGCACAGAGAATGAACAAACCATGCTGTACGCTACCTAGTGGATGAATCACAGAAACATAATTGTGAATGAAAGAAGATAGGCATAAAAGAGTACAGACTGGGCTGGGCGCGGCGGCTCACGCCTATAATCCCAGCACTTTGGGAGGCCGAGGCGGGCGGATCACGAGGTCAGGAGATCGAGACCATCCTGGCTGACACAGTGAAACCCCGTCTCTACTAAAAATACAAAAATTAGCTGGGCATGGTGGTGCTGACCTGTAGTCCCAGCTACTTGGGAGGCTGAGACAGGAGAATTACTTGAACCCAGGAGGCAGAGGTTGCAGTGAACCGAGATCGCCCCACTGCACTCCAGCCTGGACAACAGAGCGAGACTCCATCTAAAAAAAAAGTACAGCCTGTTTGATTCCATTTATATAAAGTTCAAAACCAGACAAAACGAATCCATGATGTTAGAAGTCAAGACAGGAGGTCTCATCGGGGTAGTTTCTGAAGGAGACAAGGGCGCTGGTAAGGTGCTGTTAATTGATGTGGGAATAGGCCACACACGTTTCCTTTGAAAACACAGAGTTATACACTTAAAATTATGTGGTTATACATATATAAATATGTTATAATTTGATTAAAAAGTTTACGTAAAAAGTATACGTAGAACCACTTGTGGTTTCCTGGGTCCCCAATTGTTATTTCCTTCTATGTGCCAGACACTGTCCTAGGGGAGGGGTTGGCTGTGAATACAGACAAATAAAAAGGCAAAACATCTGCCCTCAAGGAGATCACCTGGAGGGAAGGCTAATAAGTAAATAAAAATAACAAGTGATAAGGTGCTATGATAAAGTGCAGATCTGAGCAGATTTTGGTGGGAACCCAGAGGAACAGAGGAGGCGACATTAGGTCTTAAAGATTGGGCAGGACAAAAAGAGCAAGAGTGATCCACACAACCACGTGTGTAAATGCAGACTTGGGACGGGGCAGCAGGGATTAAGAAAGGGCAAGAGCTGAGGGCAGGGAGATAGAACCTGGAGCTGAGGTCCATAAACTCTGTCATGCAGGGCACCATGGGGAGCCGCTGAGGGGTCTTTGGGCAGCTGTGACCTTCCGAAAGAACCCCCATCACATCAACCTACTTACTTTTATCTCCCAGTCTTTTATAGAGAATCTGCCCTCTCCCGGCAAAGGCCAGCTCCTCCACTCCTCTGCTCAATCCCATCCCTCTAGCCATGCTCCCCCTCTCTCCTGGACTTCTCCACTGCGTATAAACACAGGCAAATATTTCTCCTGTTGCCCACTCACCAAAAAAACTTTCAACCTCATTTCCCCCTCCAGCTACCACTTCACTCCTCTCTCTTTATGGCAAAACTCCTAAAAACGTTATGAATTCTGGCACCTTCCAATTTCCTTTCTCCCATTCTCTACTACACTCACTTCAACTGCGTTTTCACCCCCGGAACACCATCAAAACAATGGCCTCTGCTTTGCGAAGGTCACTCTTTGCCACTGGCTAACTGCGTTTGTCAGTTCTCCAGTGTCCACCTCGCTAGACCTATCAGCAGCCCTTGACCTGGTTAATGACTCCTCCTTCTCTAAGCACTTCTTTTTTTGGCTTTAGGTTACGAGAGCCCTCTGCTAGCTTTCCTCCAACCTTTCCTCCTGTTCTTTCCCAGTCTTTGCTGGTCCCTCCTCCTCTCTGGATCTCTTTATCTTGAAGTTACCCCAAAGCTCAGTCTTTGGACATCTTCTCTGTCTACCCCTGTTATCTCAGGGATCTCATTCAGTTTCACGCTTTTAAATTCCATCTATAAGCTGTTGACTCCCAAATGTATATATCTGGCACATATACCCCCCTGATTTTCAGATACATACATCCAACTGCTCGCCTGACATTTCCACTTGGATCTCTAAAGACATCTCAGACTTCACGTGTTCAAAACGGAACTCATCGGCCGGGCATGGTGGCGCACGCCTGTAATCCCGGCACTTTAGGAGGCTGAGGCCAGGAGTTTTGAGACTCCTGGTAGGGGTAGATCTCAGTAGATCACCTGAGGTCAGGAGTTTGAAACTAGCCTGGCCGACATAGTGAAATCCCATCTCTACTAAAAATACAAAAAATCAGCCAGGTGTGGTGGCGCATGCCTGTAATCCCAGCTACTTGGGAGGCTGAGGCAGGAGAATCGCTTGAACCTGGGAGGTAGAGGTCTCAGTGAGCTGAGATCACGCCATTGCACTCCAGCCAGCGTGACAGAGCAAAACTGTGTCTCAAAAAACAAACAAACAAACAAAAAACTGAACTCATGAGCTGTCCCTAAAACTCATTCCTCCCAGTCTTTGTCATCTCAGGAATTGTAACTTCATCCTTCCAGTTCCTCAGGCCAAAGTGGTCACCCTTGACTCCTCTCATCTATTTCATTCAAACAGTCAACAAATCCTGTAACCTTTACCTTCAAGTTATCAAAAATCTGACCACCTCTCCACCTCCAGGGCCACCACCTCATCCAAATCACTGTCAACTCTCACCTGGATTCCTGCAGTAGCCCTTCCAGTGGTCTGTCTGCTTCCACTTTTACCCTGTACTCCCAACGCAGTAGCCAGAGTGACCTCATTATGAGATGAGCCAGACCAGGCTACTCTGTTCTCAGAACCTTCCGATCTATTTCCCATCTCACTCAGGTCTGACGCTGGCTTCCAAGGCCCTCTGTGACCTGGCTCTCCTCACGTCTCTCACCTTGGCTTCCCGTCTCCCCTTCTCCAAACATACCAACCTCCTGGCTCATCCTTAAGTAGAGACCATACATGCTCTGACCTCAGGGCCTTTGCACTCTTCCTCCTTAAATCTGCAAGGCTCACTCTCTGAACTCCTTAAAGACTTTAATCAAATGTCCCTTCTCAGTGAGGCCCTCCTTCACCACCCTATTTAAAATCACAGCCACTCCCCCGACAGAACTCCCTAACCCCCTTCCTTGCTTTATGTTTCTCCAAAGCACCTCTCACACTTCTGACGTGCTTTCTGTTTTACTGCCTTATCTTGTTTACTGTCTGTCTTCCCTCCCTCCACAACAAGTTAAGTTCCATGTGGGCAGGAATCCTGACTGTTTGGGCCATTGCTACACCCTCAGGATCTAGAACAGAGTCTGGTGCATACAAAGGAATGGGAGAGGTACAATCAAATCCGTCATTTGGAAAGATCATCTTGTGACTAAGGAGTGGATAAATTAATGTGGGAAACATTGGTAGCAGCTAGAAGGCTGTTTCAGTGGTATAGATGATATGCAATGAGATTTGAACTAGAAAGTGGGAGTGAGGATTAAGAGAAGAGAGTCAAGAAATATTCAGGAAGCAATTTTTTTTTTTTTTTTTTTTTTGGAGAGGAAGTCTTGCTCTGTTGCCCGGGCTGGAGTGCGGTGGGGCAATCTCGGCTCACTGCAACCTCCACCTCCCGGGTTCAAGTGATTCTCCTGCCTCAGCCTCCTGAGTAGCTGGGATTACAGGCACCCACCACCAGCTAATTTTTGTATTTTTAGTAGAGACAGGGTTTCACCATGTTGGCCAGGCTAGTCTCAAACTCCTGACCTCAGGTGATCCACCCACCTCGGCCTCCCAAAGTGCTGGTATTATAGGCATGAGCCACCACGCCTGGCCGCAAGTTTAAGTTATGAGTAACAGATTAAAGTGAGGGATAGGGAAGCATCTAGCATTACTTCTGAATCTCTGGCTTAGAGGACAGAGGTAATGATAGAGCCACAGTTAACTGGAATTAGGAAGAGAGAAGGGAAGAAGGATTAGCCCATGAGTGGGGATAAATGTGGGCTAATTCTATGCCTCTATCACCCAAATCACATGCACATGTGCACGCACATGCACACCCACACACATCCATATAACGCACATTAAAATAAATGACTGGTCCCAAAATCTATGTCCCACCTGCCTAAGGCTCCAAACCAGCAGAGCCATTCCACAGACATCTGAATCCAAAATTCCCTCATTCAGTACTTGCCTATGCAAATTAGAGCTTCATTTCGAAGTAACTGCCACACCCTCCAGATGGCCAGATTCTCTATTACTATTTCATTAAAGTAACAGCCTATTCAAACCTGGCTCACTCAGAGTCCCTTTGCCAGGCCTTTGCATTCTGCATGAACAAAGGCTTATGATATTTCCTTCCAACCCTCTTTGAATTACTCACTAGCCTATTCAGCTTAGCAAACATTTGCTTCTGTTTGATATGGACTTTGGGCCACTAGACTGTACAGGGTTCAGCTTTGTTCATGACATACAATGAAATTTTCAATCACTCAGTCCATGATGCCTTGGGACTCCTAAATATCTAAGTCAGGGATTTGTGACCTTTGGTACTTACGGTTTTTAATGGGTGATGATAATGAATGCATATAATTGTGTTTATTCCTACAGGCTTTTCACAAAGTTATTGTAATTTATTTGGGGGTGATGACTATTGGTCATGAATTAAATTAGATTTCTTAGTATGAAGGCAAGGTGGCCATATGTGGTCTTGATGGTGGTGGCATGCACAAGGGCCCACGTCACGGGCTGAGTGGGAAATGAAAACCAACCCAGGTCTGCTTGCCAAGCTGTGTTCCCTTGGGGCTATAACCTAAAGGAGGTCTGTTTTTCAAATTCCCACAAAGGTGTGGTATGGGCTGCTGCTGACCGTGCCTCATGCTGCTGAGTGCTGGGATATAAGAGGGGGTGGAACAGGAGTGTCATGCGCAGCTTTCTAAAGGGCCAGTGAGCACAAGCCTGGACATGGATGATGGACATTGACCATTATTCTTTAAAACAGCTTGGCTTCTTGTGCCATGTTCTTAAATACCTCACAAACGGAAAAATTCTTCATGATGAATGAATAAAAATAGAATAAGTGGCCATAGGGAGTGATTGTATTACATTCTTCACCTTCTTTGGGAACCTTTCAATTGGGGCTTTTAGCCAAGGGTCACCTGGCTTTGCACCACACACTGAATTTCGTGGTGCACATAGTTGCTTAGAAAATAAGTGGCACTTCCTTTGACTAGAACAAGGCCGATTGGCCAACCAAGAGCTCTTGTCTTCCAAAAAAAAAGGATCCAAGATCATCATAACTGCCTGGCATTCTTGCTTCCGTTCTCTCCTCCATGTGCTCTGAGACATTGCTGATCGATCTTAGTACTCTTTCCCTCTAAATGTGGATTTAGCCTCAGGACTATTTTCAACCCAGTAGCCCAAGCGGTTGCTACCATCAGCTTTGGCAAACACATTTAACTCTAATCGACCTCCCTTGTCTGGTCCTTACCAAGTGCTTGGAGGCAAACATACCTACTCAGAAACAAAAAAAAATATGCTAGCAGTGATACTATATCACAAAGATTAAGCTCAAAACACAGCCGCCTGCTTCAGCGTGGTAGATTTTTCCACTCCACACTCATCCCTTCCCTAAACTGTGTCCACATAGCACCTAATAGTTCATGCAAGAATAGGCAATTCCCACTTTCTTACCAACGGATATTCCTGAAAACCACATAATAAGTGAATTGTATTTTCTTTTCTTTTTTTTTTTTTTTTTTTTTTTTTTGAGACAGAGTCTCCCTTTATTGCCCAGGCTGGAGTGCAGTGGCACAATCTCAGCTCACTGCAACCTCCACCTCCTGGGTTCAAGGGATTCTCCTGCCTCAGCCTCCCGAGTAGCTGGGACTACAGGCATGCACGACCATGCCTCGCTAGTTTTGGTTTTGTTTTTTGTTTTGTTTTTTGTATTTTTAGTAGAGACAGGGTTTCACCATATTGGCCAGGGTAGTCTCGAACTCCTGACCTCGTGATCCGCCCACCTCAGCCTCCCAAAGTGCTGGGATTACAGGCTGTATTTTCTTATGATAACAATAGGATAATTGGATGTTTTGTTTCTGATTAAGAAGTTGGCAGCAAATAAATCATAAAGGTGATCAGCAGTATGTCACACCAGCAAACTTAGACACTGACAGCCCCTTAGGATTAATTAAAGTGTGAAACATTAAAGTCCCTTCAATTGGCCTAATCCATATATACAGTGGCCTACACTGCATATGTGGATTAGTCAGTGTAGTGCTCACATGCCATATAAGAGTGCCCAGCTCTTCTGAATCACCAGTTTAGCCCATCTAAAACGAATCCAGGAACTTCAGCAAATGGTCATTAACTATTTAATTTAAAAGAATTCGAGGTGCCTTCCTAGGAATTAGGAAAGCTTTGGGGGATAGTTTGGATGATCCAGGCTTCTTTGGAGAAGAAAAGAGGTTGCCAAGAAATGTCTGAACTATGGCTTTCTCTTTGACTTAAAGAGACAACACTGGCCAATGTTTCTTGAAGACTGCTCTGTGCCAGGCATTGTGCCGAGGGCTCCAACAAAGAAAACCATCCAAACTCACTCCACGGACCTCAGAGCCGCATTTGGTGGGACCATGCTTTCCAAAACAGCTGCTGCATTGTTTACATATTGGAGGAGCTCACTGCAGAGTTTAACTGCATCTTGAATGTCGCCTTTTGTTTATGTTTTTCTCTCTCTCTGATATATATTTTAATGTCTTTGCTAATTTTCCTTAATTTACTTTGGTCATTGGAAATATTCCTTCCAAGAGCCTGGAATCTAGAGGTGCTTCTGTCAGTGCCTCTCAGCCCCTAATTCAGTACATTAGAATAAGCTAGGGGTGCTTTAAAGCTCCTGATGCCGGGCGGCACTCCACGCTAGTTAAATCGGTGCCTGGAGGATAGGACCCAGACGCTGGTAATTTTTAAAGCTCCCCAGGTACTTCCGATGTGCCAGGTTGAACACCATTGCTGGACTCTCTTCCCTAGGTAGAGGCAGGCAGGCATCCCTCCTGGCTGCTCAGTAAACACTTGCTATGCCAGAAGCAAACCTCTCGGTGCCGTTCGATTGAGTCCGCTCAGATCTCTAGGCAGGGCAGCCATTTTTCCCAACTAAAAGTGATTCTAGTTCCCAGATCAGCTAATATGGAAATCAGATAACAAAAGAAAAGCCTTCGTGGAGGTTGCCTATTCTTGCCTTCAAAGACCACCACACTCCGTTTGGGCTCCGTTTTCTCAGCACTTGATGAAACGTGAGACTGCCTGGAAAACAAGCACTTCACCCACATCAAGGCCTCACTTTCAAGGTCTCAGAAAGAGAGTCTGGAATGAGTGTTAGTCCAAATTCCATTCCAGATTCCCTCATGTGTTTGTTTCTAGGGGTGCCATAACAAAGTGCCACAAACTTGGTGCCGGAAAACAACCTAAATCTATTCTCTTCCAAACTCTATTCGGTTCTGGAGGCTGGAAGTCCAAAATCAAGGTGTCGGCAGGGCCAAGCTGCCTCTGAAGGCTCTAGGGGAGAATCCTTTCCCTGGCTCTTCCCAGCTTCTGGTGGTGGCCATGGATCCTTGTCTCTCCTGGGCTTGTAGCTGCATCACTCCAATCTCTGCCTGTGTTATTACATGGCCTTTTCCTCTGTGTCTCTCTCTCCTTATAAGGACACCAAGCTTTGCATTTAGGGTCTACCCTAATCCTATATCACCTCATCTTCACTTGATTGCATATGTAAAGGCCCTATTTCCAAGAAAGGTCACATTCACAGCTTCCAGGAGGATATGGATCTTGTGGGGATATTTTCAACCCAGTACACCCCATAAACCACCTGCAGGGATTCTTGATCTCCATCCCTAGGAGGCAGACAATGGAGACATTTATACCAGTCTATCTGCAAATCTATTTAGATGCTTAATCCTTCTCTAGAATACCAGAAAGAAAGCCACCTGCCCATAGTCAAAAGAAAATGACGTAGCTAATTAGGTTGTCCTTTTTAATGTTTTTAAGACCAACAGAGATGAAAAAGACACTAGTGGTTTTTTTTTTTCAGATTTTATTCCACGTTTTTAACATTAAGCTCATCTTATGCCTGTTTAGAAACAGCAAACATAGTATTTAAAGTGTAATCAGCCAGGCGGGGTGGCTCACACCTGTAATCCCAGCACTTTGAGAGGCCGAGGCAGGCAGATCCACTTGAGGCCAGGAGTTCGAGACTAGCCTGAACAACATGGTGAAACCTCATCTCTACTACAACTACAAAAATTAACTGAGTATGTTAGTGCACACCTGTGGTCCCAGCTACTCGGAGGCTAAGGCAGGAGAATCACTTGAACCCGGGAGGCAGAGGTTGCAGTGAGCCAAGATTGCACCACTGCGCTCCAGCCTGGGAGACAGAGCAAGACTCCATCTCTAAATAAATAAATAAATGTAATCAACTAATGTTTTTCTCCTAAAGAAGCTTGATAGATTATCACACACACACACACACACACACACACACACACACACACACACACAGAACTGAAAACTCCTTTTATTTTTCCAATTTCGCATTGTAACTTAACATTATAACTACTAATTTACATGGCCCCAGGAAGCACAAAAAGGAGCCCAGGCTGATGGTCAAATTCTGTAGGAATTCCTATGAGATGATCATTTATCAACAGTCACTCTTACTTCTCCACAACTTTCTTGTACAAAATCCAAGATAGGCTTTAGGCAGATCTATTGCTTGTGTTACTCTTCAGACCCAGGCCCTAGGTGTATTTGCAAAATTAAACCATGTTAGGCTTTGAGGAATAAGAAGAGGCATTTTTTAAAACTCCCCCAGTCCCTCGGTCCCTGGGCTGACCTAGAGGTCTGGGTTGGGAAATTAACTATTCCCATTTCCATTTCTTCCTGTCATTTAAGCTGTTTCCTTGGAGATGTCACAGCCCATCCGTGCTTCCTTCTGTGAAATGAGGCCTGTGACCATTGGCTGTGTACCATTAGGGGAGCTGGAGGAGCAGCCAGGAGATGTGAACTCATTCTCGCCCTCAAGTCACACTGACTGCGCCTAGAAAGGCACCAGGCAGTAGTAGCAGATCAGGGGTGGAAGGCAACAAAGAGCTGAAAACAAAGCACAAAGCTGTCCCTCTGCAGCTGGACTGCCTAGGTTCAAATCTTAGATGCATTCTGGAGAGACAAGATAGTAACTTCTCTAAGCCATTTGCTCATCTGTAAAATGAGGTTGACAGTGCCTGCTGCTTGGAATTACGCAGAAGTACTGCGATAGTGAAGGTAGCAAGTGCCTGGCACATATAAGGCATTCAGTAAGGCTAGGCCTCACTAACAGGAGTTCCAGCTCTGCTGAATGTTCATGGTTGCCTGGGTCAGAGTCTTAAGAAGCCATGTTCAGGCTTAATGGGAAGGAATGTCCTGATAGATTACTGATGTCTGCCCTGGGTGGTTTTACTGGAGTCACATATTTGCCATTTCTGCAGGCACCATATTGAACTCATATTTTTCTTCCCAAGACCCCTTCCAAGCCCCTTGTATGATAGACACACCTTTGTATGGTAGACATGCCTGATAGCAATAACTTCTTAAGCATACACAGAGAATGACTCTGTATGGCAGATGCACTTGAATATGTGTGCAGAGTTCTGAGTGTGGCCAACCCAGAGAGTCATTCCTTACCTATGAGGAACATCTGAGCCCCCGGCCATCCAGTGGAATGTGGGCCATACAGGGGACCGAAGCTCTCTGTTTTGGGATAAATGGAGGTTGCCAGGTGGAGGTCATTAGGGGGAGCATATGAGGTGAAAGTGCTGTGTAAACTGCATGCTTTCTGGAGGCCATGGCAGTTCTGTTGAGCCCGCCGCCCCTGCACCATCCGTGTGTGTGATTCACCCTAATAAAACCATGTGTCTCATTTGCTGATTCTGGGTCTCTTTTTTGGCTTTTGTCAAGCCTGGTGCTGTCCCTGTTGACGTTAACAGGGGTCCAGTATAACAGTATCCCCTTTTGTAAATCCTTGCTCTGAAACTCACCACACCGATGTGTCACGGTGAAGCAAAAACCTAGATGGTCCGAAGCTGAACAACTAGAGGCAGGATGCTAGAGAGGAGAGAGCCACAGCTAGTCTCCGACAACTCAGCCACGACCCTGAGCAGAAGCCAGCCCCACTCTGACCCTCAGCTCCCTTATCCATGAAACAGCAATGATCACCTCAGCTATGGGTATTGTGAAGCTCAAATGGTGTAAGACATCAGAACATGCTATATAAAAAGTTGTTTTGCAGGAGTAGGGAAGCAAAGAATGAAATTGTACCAACCCATCAAAAGTTTCACCAAATATCAAAATATATATAGTCAGTTATACTCAATTTGTCAGTATCTTCCCCAAATTTCAGCCAAACTTCCTTGGTACTTCTGTTTCCCCTCTCTGTCTAAGATGTCTCTATTCCCATCCTGGGATGAGTATTCAACTGGAAATGAGCCTCTGCTTTACCTTTTATAACCAGTTCTTAGCCAGAGGCTTGTGGAAACTTCCAGGGTGTCACCACCTTATTTAACTAGAAGTAAGACTGTAGCCATGCTGCTCATTGAAAGCTAAATGCTGTTGAGATAAGTGTGTGGCTCCAGACCCAACCTCCTAGCCTAGGCCTCTAGGCAAGTGTGAACCAAAGCCAATAATTCCAAGCCCTGCCCCTCCCCCCACACCATTTTCAATTGCTGTGACCACAGCTGTGTGATTTGGGGAAGTCTCTTCCGCTCTCTAGGCCCCAGATCCTCCATTAGCCTGGAGCCTGTACCTGGAATAGGGAGAAGCAGCCCGAGAGAGTCCGAGCCTCAGAGGCTTGCTGTGTCATGTACAGCTGGGGAGCCCGCTGAGCCAGGAGGAGCTGCAGGGAAAAGGACATGGCTAAGGTGGAAGATTCCAGAGGGACCCTGAAGCCTGCAGTGCCTGCAAGGGCCACACACCAGGGGCCCCTCAAAATCTTTAGCCGCACTCAGCATCAGTGTCTTAGGAGACACCAGCCCAAAATAAATAGGAAATATCCCTTAAATACAAATTCTTCACCGTCTAAGATGATGGCTTTATGTAGCTGGGTTTAATTTGGGCTGTTTATTTCAGATCTGTGGTAAGAGTGAGCTCTACAGGCAGGAGGGCAGCTAGGTCCCAGGTCGAGCAGATCAGAAGGACATATGGGCCCTGGGAGGAAAAGCCAATTGACCCTTTGAGACAGCCTGGAGGTTATTTGTGTTCTGCCTACCACACAACTTATCCAAGGTAAAATTAGGGAAGAACTTTGTGAAGAACATGCAGATTATTAAATGTTTTCTTTGTGCACGTTTTCTCTTATTTTTTTAATAGAGACAGAGTCTCGTTACGTTAGCCAGGCTGGTCTTGAACTCCTGGCCTTAAGCAATCCTCCTGCCTGAGCTCCCAAAGTGCTGGGATTACAGGCGTGAGCCTCCGCACCGGTTGGTGGCTTGGGAAGGAATTTAAGAAGCCGAAAAAACGAAGGTGTGATAGCTCCTTCCCATCGTTAGGATGGCGGGGGAGCTCCCCAGGAGCCCAAGAGGAAAGTGTGGTGTTTACAGATCAGAATCTTAGTGCAGACAGTAGGCTCACCTCATGCGATAGAAGGTAAAGAAAGTACGATGCCTAGAGCACCCCAGGCGGATGGAATGAATCACATTTCCTGAGTCTGCCGTCGTCGTTGTTGTTGTTGTTGTTGTTGCTGTTGTTTTAAGCTCCTAGGAGATTCTGAGGTTCTGCAAGATTGAGAATCACTCTTGGAGAATCTTATCCAGAGCCGGAGGCTGGCATTCAGGCTTTTCGGCAGGAATCTGAGAGAGGTAACCTGGGAAACAAGGGCTGGGAGTGAAGGAAGGAGGGGGAAAGGGAGCTTGGTGAGAAGAAAGAAACGACCAGAATCTGAAAGGCCTGCAGCACTGAGTGCCAAATCTGACCCTAGGGAAAGGTAAATCAATGCTTTGTGTCTGTGCTAGGCAAACTCAGTCTGCCAGTTCTCAGGCAGGCAGTGCGACACAGTGGAACTGTGACAGATGATACATTATGCAACCATGACATCATACCAACCCGGTGAGGCAGGTGCGGATGCCCCATTTACCAGAGGAAGACAGAGAGATCTGGAGAGGTGACATGATTTGCCTACAGTCATCCGGGTACTTGCTGCATGAGCTAAGATTTCAGAGCAGGTCCTCTGGTTCCAGGGCTAGACAGGAGCACTGGTGAGGAGGCTCACTCTGGATTTTCTTGGAATGTTGACAGACCTGAACTGGACACATTGTTACTAGGAATAAAAAGGACGAGACCAGGCAGATTAATAAGTGCGTATGACCAGGACAGTGGAGACTTCCATGAATTATCCGAGCACTTAGTAAAGCCTGAGGAAGGTAAAATAAAATAAGGACCTCCAGGCCCCAAAGTTTCCTCCATCCCTTCATGGGAGGTGAGCATGAACTTGTGGCGTTCTTACATCAGCCCTGGAGTACGAAGGCTGGAGCCACCCAAGGATGTCCTTAGGGCAGGCGGCACACCTCAGAACAAGAGAGTCCAGCACCAAAGCCTTGCTGCTGAGACTTCCAATTCCCAGCAGACCGCAGGTCTAAGAAGTCCAGCCAGAAAAAGAAGAGAAAGAGGCACCGCATGTTGTGGTTAGCAGGGCTGGGCATGCGCACCCCACAGGTCAGCTCTGGTGCCCAGGTCCCCTCTGCGCCCCATGTCACCATGTCCAGATTCACACCAGGAGGGCCCACCAGCCCACTCCTCCCCTATGTCTTCTCCGCCCGTCTCATGCACTTTCTGAGTTGGTGTCCTACTTTCTATGTTTTAACTTTATTTATTTTTTTGTCATGGAATATTCCAAGAACGCAGAGTCTAGGGAATTACATGTACCCACCACCAGACTTTGTCAAGTCTTAACATTCTTTTCCATATTCGCTTCAGATATTTTTTGTAAGACACAAACCTCACAGATACCATTGAACTCTCCATGGACCACTCCCTTGTTGCATTTCCCTCCCTCTGTGCCCAGAGGCAACCGCTCTCGGGAATTCCATGTTTATTATTCTCATACATGACTTTTTACTTTTACCACATACGTGGACATCCATAAATAATCAATAGTATTTGAGCACATGTTTAACTTAATAGAATCATTGTAAATAATATTAATATAGTATAAGCTAATATAATAATAAATTACAAACTAATATAATATAAACTAATATAATATTAATGAATTATAATATATTTTATATAATAACAATAAATAGATAACATAAAATATAATAGCAAATAAATATAATATTAATATTAATGGAATCAAACTGTTATTTGCTGTTTTTTTGCTCAATACTTTTGATGTGGGATTCTTCCATGCTAATGGGAGTTCATTTATTTTGGTGTTGTTTCCAATTTTTAACTGTTACAAAAAAATGCCATGATGAATATTCATGCACATGTGTGGGTTTGCCCAGGTTACGTATCCGGGAGTGGAATTTCTGGGTTGTGGGGAATGCATAGCCTTAACCTTTACGACCCATTTTCTTTTTAGCCACTTTGCCCATTCTTTGCTATCACAGGGATTTCCCCAGATCTAAGATGGAATCAGAAAATGCTACCCACTTCAGAGCTTTTACTATGGGCATGTTAAAAACCAATTCTTTTAAGGAAAAAAAAAAAAACAATGTAACCTGTTGAAATGGGAGTTGATAATCACGGGCACTCAACCCATGCATGAGGGCCCACTCTGAGTTGGGCTCTGTGTCTGCTTGTGAGCACGAGCCAGGGACCCTGGCCCAGATCTGCTCAAGGAGCCAAGGAAGTCAAACTGCTGAGCCTGAAGCCTAGACCTGACCCCCAAGTGACCCACCAGCTTCGTTTTGGGGCCCAAACTAAAACAGACAACTGCCCTATCCTTTTTCCCCTTTGTAAAATATTTAACGTCATTTTCCCTGGTTATCAAAGTAATACGTTCTCCTTATACAAATTTTAGGGCCAGGCACAGTGGCTCACGCCTGTAATCCCAGCGCTTTGGGAGGCTGAGGCAAGCTGATTGCTTGAGGTCAGGAGTTCGAGACCAGCTTGATCAACATGGTGAAACCCCATCTCTACTAAAGCTACAAAAATTAGCCAGGCATGGCAGCGAGCGCCTGTAATCCCAGCTGCTCAGGAGGCTGAGGCAGGATAATTTCTTGAACCCAGGAGGCAGAGGCTGCAGTGAGCCGAGATCGCGCCACTGTACTCCAGCCTGGGAAACAGAGGGAGACTCCATCTCAAAAACAAAAAAAAAATTTAGAAAGTTTATACAAATATTTTTAAAATTATGTTAATCACTTTAAATAGCACTACTTAGAGACATTCACTATGAACATTTTAGCCTGTTTCTTGCCAGTCTTTTTTCTTAGTGATTTTTCCTTGAATATGTAATCTACTGTATCCTGCTATTTAATATGTAATATGTATATATTTTTCCATAATACTAAAAACACTATAAACATAATTTTAATAAATTGGGATCACTTTCACTTAGTTTTCTATTATCTACTTATTTCTATATATTGGACATTCAAGTCATTCCTAATTTTTATTTTATTTATTTATTTTTGAGACAGGGTCTCTCTCTGTCACCCAGGCTGGAGTGCAGTGGCACGATCTCCTCTCACTGCAGCCTCAACCTCCCTGGGCTCAGGTGATCCTCCCACCTCAGCCTCCCAAGGAGCTGGGACTACAGGTGCACACCACCACACCTGGCTGATTTTTGTATTTCTTGTAAACATGGAGTTTCGCCATGTTGCCCAGGCTGGTCTAATTTTTATTTTTTCAGTTCAACTGTAGCAGGTATATTTGGGCATAAATCTCTGATGGTCTTTCAGGTCCCTGAGAGAGGATCCTCTAAGTGTAATTATTAGAAGGGCAAAAGACATTTTTAAAGCTTTTGATACTATTACTAAACATGGGTTCTAGAAAGAGGACCATGTTACAGGCCCACCAACAAAGTGTACAGAATATGCCTAGCCTGTCTCCCTCTACCTGTCAGCCAAATGTGATGTCTCTACACTGGGGCTCACATGTGGAAAGGGAACCTTTAAATAGCCAGTGTGCCCAGCCACGGAATGTCACGTTTGGTGGAGAAGAATGTCTGGCATCCTCCCAAGCTGTGTGTATTAAGTTGCTTCCTTCCATGAGAACTAACAAGACAGCAAAATGGATGAATCATACCGTGGGAAAGTCAGACTCTAAATCCAGGTCCCTTATAGTAAAGGCAGTTGAAATAGGCCGCTGGGCTGGGCGCCGTGGCTCATGCCTATAATCCTAGCAATTTGGGAGGCTGAGGCGGGTGGATTGCCTGAGCCCAGGAGTCCGAGACCAGCCTGGGCAACACGGTGAAACCCCGTCTGTACTAAAATACAAAGAAAATTGGCCGAGCATGGCAGCATGCATCTGTAGTCCCAGCTACTTGGGAGGCTGAGGCAGGAGAATTGCTAGAACCCATCTCAAAAACAAAAACAAAAACAAAAAAGACACAAAACCTAAAGAGCTGTTGGTTGTGTTTTCTACAGCCCAGAGAAAGCCATTCTGCCATGAGGTTTAAGAGTACAAGAAGCAGACAGAAAAACATATGGGCAATGGAGAATCCAGATGTATTTCATGGCCTCATTCTAGTTGTTCTGGGCACCTAATTCCCTCCGCACCTTTGTGGAGTTTGGACAATCTATGATTGCTTCTCCAAATGTGGTCTGTGGACCAGTTCCCTTTCCCAAATGATGAGTTACTAGTTCATAGTGAGGTCAGTTCAGAGTGCTTAGTCACTTTTAGAACAACTGCTGGGACATCAAGTGAAATTTTGTTTTTCAGGTAATTCGTATTTGATTCACCAAAGTCTTGATCTACAATGGATTTGAATAATAACATTAACACTAAAAACTTGGTCCTTCAGCACAGATAGTTTGAGAAACACTGCTGTGAGACGCTCCTGCAGGCCTACCGCATATGGTGTTATAGGCAGTGCACGGCACAACTTTAGGAGGTGCAATTCTACATAGGTGAGAAAGTGAGTGCTTCTCCCACCACCTGAATTGTGCAGCACGCAACCTGCCCAACAGTAGACAGCCCTTTGGCCCCAGTATCTTTCCGGCAAATTTCTTTTTGTTTTGCTTAAATCAGCCAGAGTGTCTTTCTTCTGTTGTTGTTGCTTTCAAACTAAGGCAATTTAGCTAATACATCTTCTGCTGTCCCAGTGGCCTGTGGAGTCTTGCTCTGTCGCCCAGGCTGGAGTGCAGTGGTGCAATCTCAGCTCACTGCAACCTCCGCCTCCCATGTTCAAATGATTCTTCTGCCTCAGCCTCCTGAGTAGCTGGAATTACAGGCGCACACCACTACACTTGGCTAATTTTTGTATTTTTAGCAGAGACGGGGTTTCACCATGTTGACCAGGCTGGTCTAGAGCTCCTGACCTCATGCGATCTGCCTGCCTCGGCCTCCCAAAGTGCTGGGATTATAGGCGTGAGCACTGCGCTCAGCCTAGGTTTTGTGTCTTGCAGCCTCAACCACCAGAAAAAGAATTATTGGTCCCAAATTCAAAATTTCCAGGAAAGGGACTTAGTAGCTGGGAGGTGGGTCACTTTGGCCAAGGGATGGCACACAGAAGAAAACACGGGTTCCCTTGGAGACCACAGGAATGGAGCTGAGAGCAGATCTTGGAAGACGGGGCAGTGCTATCGGAAAAAGTGGATGTGCCAGGCGGACTGGGCGGACTAAACAATAGGTTTCCAATTGTTGGGTCTACACTTTCCTATATCTAGATTCCACTGAATACTTATTCTGAAATATATTCTTCCGAAAACAGGGTTTGTGGTTAAATAAATGTGGGGAAAACTATAGATTTTATCACTCATAGAGATTCATGAGACGTATTAGCATATGAAAGGCTCTGACAATTTCTTTTAAAAAGAAACATCTTCGAGAATCTTTGATCCAGTGTTTTCCAAGCTCATTTGATCACTGAAACCTTTTCTAATGCCACGCCCGTAACATTCCATGGGATTGGTGTTCTAAAAACATATTTTGGGAAAGCCATTCTAAGTGATAGATGCTCTCCAGAAAGACGTGAGTCAAATTCTTGAAAATAAGATAGCAGCGTGGGCATGGTGGCTCGCACCTGTAATCCCAGCACTTTGGGAGGCCGAGGCCGATGGATCATCTGAGGTCAGGAGTTCGAGACCAGGCTGGCCAACATGGTGAAACCCCATCTCTACTAAAAATACAGAAAAAAAAAAAATTAGCTGGGTGTGGTAGCAGGTGCCTGTAATCTGTTACTTGGGAGGCTGAGACAGGAGAATCGCTTGAACCTAGGAGGCAGAGGTTGCAGTGAGCCAAGATCGTGTCACTGCACTCCAGCCTGGGTGACAGAGCAAGACTCTGTCTCAAAAAAAAAAAAGAAAGAAAGAAAAGGAAAAAAAAAAAAAAGCCTTTACACAAACCAGAGAGCCCCAATTTATAGAAACTGGTAAATTATTTTCAAAGAGTTGTTTCATAACGTAATTTAAACGCCATCAGTGCTACCAGTTTCTAGGCTCAAGAGTTTTACGTGCTCAGAGTTATGTGTCTTATTAACATGGGATACATCTCTGCAGCCCCAGACCTTCCCTATCTGCAGCATTCCTCTCCCAGGCACCCTCACACGTTGTTCAGAAGCCTTTTCAACTGTTTTCCAATACCCTGTCCCCTTCGGGGTAAAGCACATCTTTATGCCATTATGGGGATGGCCACTGTAGTTTGCAAAATCAACTTAATAGCACAGGGACATCTGTTCTACCCTGTGTGCTGGTGTCATAAAAGGCCCCACTGGGCTGAGCAGTGCGCAGAGAGCAGTGTTAACAGCACCTCACATCTGGGGTAGCCTGGAGGCTGGGCCAGCATTAATAAGTGTAATGAAGGTCTTCTCCTCTCTCACACGAGATTAGAATCTTACACCAGATCAACTACCTGGATTAGAGGTACAAATAAAGAGCACAGTAAAGTGCATGGACGTTCAGGAGCAGAGCACTAATATAGGTTGGCTATTAAATCTAGAAACATAGGTGAATATATAATAAATGGTTTGTTGGTATTACCTTATGATGCATGATAATATAATATCTACATGTCCAGACTTCATGGCCACTCTGTAGCAGAAGCTATTATTTATATCAAGCAGTTATTAGGTGTCAGGAGGCCCTCTTCTAAATGCTTCACCTGAATTAGCTAATTTAATTCCCACAATGCTATGAGGAGCGTACTGTCATCATTTCCACAGTAATAGGTCAGGAAACCGAGGCACAAAAGGCTTCAGCATCTGGCCCAAGGTCCGCTGTTGGTAAGTGATGAGGCTGAGCTCAGGGAGGCTCACTCTGGAACCAGTACTCTTACACATACGCTACGGCCGCCTCTCCAGGTGTCATGAAAGTCTCCTAGGCTTTGCTGAATAGCAGTCAAAAAAAACTGAGATTTAGCATTCTCTGTCTTGCTATTTTTGTTTCCATGGGTGGCATAGGAAAAATCATTGTAATTAACATCTGTACCACTCTTTGTAGTTTGGTCCTCATCACAACCCATTACAGCAAAACAGGTAAGGCCTATAGTTCCATTTCCAGATGAGGAAGCTGAGCCTTTAACAGGATCCCTGCCTACCAAATGGCAGAGCCATGTCCTCTGACTTCAGGAGCTTCATGATTTTAACTTGTTGCTTGTGTTAGGTTCTGCGGTAGCCAATATCCAAGACGGTCCCGAGTGATCTTTGCCTCTTGTGTTACTTCCTCCCACACAGAATAGGACTCACTTGTATAACCACTATGATATTGTGGAAATGATGGTGTGGGACTTCAGAGGTGAGGTCATAAAAGGCATTGCAGTTTCCACCTTGATCTCTCCTGGATCATTCACTCAGGAGGAAGTTGGCTGCCATGTCATGAGGATGCACAAGCAGCCTCATACAGAGTCCCTCCTGGTGAGGAACCAAAGCCACCTGCCAACAGCCCGTGAAGAACTACAGCCTCTGCCCAAAACCAGTGCTAATTTGCCAGCCTTGTGAGTGGGGCCCCTTGGAAACAGATCCTCCAGCCCCGTGCAGATGACTGCAGCCCAAGTTGACATCTTAACTGCAATTTCATGAGAGACCCCAAGTCAAATTCACCCAGTTAAATCACTCTTGCATCCCTGACTCACAGGAATTGTGAGATAGTAAATGTTTATTATTGTCGTAAGCCGCTTAAAATGATTTTTTTAAAGCTGAGCTTGGTGGCACGTGCTTGTGGTCACAGCTACTCAGGAGGCTTGAGTCCAGAAGTTCAAGGCGAACCTGGGCAACATAGTTAAAAACAAAACAAGGCCGGGCACTGTAGTTCACACCTGTAATCTCGGCACTTTGGGAGGCCGAGGCGGGCGGATCACCTGAGGTCAGGAGTTCGAGACCAGCCTGGCCAACATGGTGAAACCCTATCTGTACAAAAATACAAAAATTAGCCAGGCATGAAGGCAGGTGCCTGTAATCCCAGTGACTCAGGAGGCTGAGGTGGGAGAATCGCTTGAACCCGGGAGGTGGAGGTTTCAGTGAGCTGAGATTGTGCCATTGCACTTCAGCCTGGGCAACTGAGTGAGACTCCGTCTCAAAAAAAAAAAAAAAAAAAAAGAAAGAAAGAAAGAAAAAAACCCAGTTTTTTAACTATTTTTTTTAAATGTGGGAGAAATTTTTTATGTAGCTGTGGATAACTAATACAAGTTCTAACTCCAAAGTTGTAATCCTGATGAAGGTTTAACTGGCTGTGGTCTTAAGAAAGTCACGGAAGCACTCTCTGGGATTCAGTTTCCTCCCCCGAAATAATAATCTAAGCTGATTTCTGAGTCACCCTTAAGGTGAATAATGAACCGTGGCAGCTGGGTTCAGGGAATGCTCTGTGTAAAGCTGAACTCCTGGCACACATAGGCTGGTTCTTGGCAAACCGGCACCATGTACCTTTCAGGATTTAAGGAACATTTCATTTGTGCATCCAATCTACCAACGCATAAAGACCTAATTCAGGTAATTTAGGTAAAATAGCCCACGATCGTCACTGAGTATCACTTAAGTTCCCTGCTCTGTACCAAGATACCCCCAAAATAGGGGGGCCTCTGCTCACACCGTTCGGTTCACCGGAAATGCTTTCCCTTACCCCACAGCTACCACAACTCTCCCTTGCTCAAAGCCCATCTCACCTGCCTCTGAAGCTTCCTCAGGCAGCTCCACCTAACACTGCCCTCAGGACCAGCCATAGCAGGAGAAGCCTCAGGTATTTCGGCAGAGGTGTGCTGGTCAATGTTTAACAATCGGCTCTCTGCAGAGAAAAGGCCTTTCTTGACTTCTGTGGTGTTAATACTTCTACCGTAGCTGGTTTAAAGCCACCAGCATTGCATCCCCGAAAGCAGAATTGGAAAAAGACATGCACGATCAGTCTCCCAAGCCAACACCAGCTGCTCCAGCTCAGTCCCGTGTTTCTGACTCCTTCTTTCTCACTGTCCTCATGATTACTTTGAAATATCCCTGGAACCTGCCCTTTCTGCATTCCCAGCATCTCTCCCTCAGCCCAGGCCTTCATCCCACCTGGAATATTGCAAGAGCCTCCTTCACCTTCTGTCTGCCTCCAGATCCTCCTCACCCCCATCCTTCCTCCACACCACACAGCAGGAAGTTCCTATACCATCGCCTCAGGGCACCAGGCCCTCCGTCCTCAAAATCCTTCAAACCCATGGTTTTCAATGGGAAGGTCAAAGTTGTTGGATATACAAGCTCTTAATGACAGACCCTTGTCTATATCTCATCTTCACACACACACACACACACACACACACACACCCCACACCCACGCACTTGACCCCAGGGGACTCATCTGATTCCTGTAGCCTAAATGCCTTCCCCAGTCACAAATCCCACTCCTCCCTCTGGGCTCATGGGCATTATCCTCCTCCCTGCTAAGCATTCCTCCCCCCTCCCGCCACTGCCCATATCCACACTGCACGGGCGTTCCGCTGAGAGCTCCCTCACCGTGGGGAAGCACCGCCAGTTCTGCGCAGCTCTGACCTTCTCTCCTCTCCCTGAGCCACAGGCTCCTTGAGGACAGGACCGTATGGCAAGTCTCCCACTCTTCAGTGCCTGGCACAGTGTCCTGGCAATGGGAGAGCCTTTTGGGATTTGGAGAGGGGAAGGGTAGTGAGGAGGTCAGTGGGGTGAGGCTGTGGGAATGGGGCAGGACCAGAGACTTTTCCCACCCTGAAGCCTAGGATAAGGCTCCTGGCAGAGAGGAGTACAGGTTGTGGAGGTGGGGGTGTGGAAAGAAGACAGTAGGCAATGGAGCCTTCCAGAGCCCTCTGGAGTGGCTGAAGTTCCAGGGACCACCATGAATGCCCCACCTGTTTTCTCTGTCCCTCTCCCAGGACTGAATGTGCCACCCTCAGTAGTTTGGTTCTATGTCTTTTACGTTGCTTTAAATTGTATAACCGTGGGCTCAACACAACCCCGTGGTCACATGTTAAAGGCTCCGGGCCAGGCTCTGACCCCAAGGAACATTCGAACTGAAGCCACTGATCACATGGACAGTGTCTTAGATTTCAGGTGCCTTCCTCAAAATAACTGCAAGAAAACGCCCTTGGCTTGTCAGCTCTGCTCCAATTCTTAGGAGAACTGGGCAAGCCTCTTTGTTCCAGTTGGGTTTTCCACCTGAAAAAGACAGTTTGTAACCAGATGATCACCTGCATCTTTGACACTTTGACTCTAAGCCAGTCCCCCCTCTCTGTGCCTTCATTTCCTCCTCTATGAAATGGAGGTTATAACATCTACCCACCTCAAAGGGCTGTTTAAGGTCAAATGAGATCATGGACATAAAAATGTCACTGTAAGCTGTAACTATGAAATATGGGTTATTATCTGTGAAGTTCAATTATTGTGTTATAAGTATTTTATAAACATTCCTGGGTGATTTAAGCAGATTTTAACATGATTGTAGGCATCATGGTGAATGCTAATTTAGGAGAAAAGCAAGAATACATCAAAGGCAGGTCCTCCTAAACAGGGACTCTTCCCGTGGCTGAGCAAACTCAGAAAGCAGACGTCTGCGGGGGAAGCTGTGGACAAGCATGGCAGGCCTGGCTCGAATCAATAGTTCACATGCTTATGTTTAATGCTCCAAGATCGACACAAAGGATTGGACATTTAAATCCAGGCGTGCCTGTTTATTCTAAGGCTTGTCCTGAGTGTGCAGTCAGCCTTTCAACAGATAACGCTGCAGAGAATTAAAGTTACTCACAGCTGTTTGCATTTCCCAGGTAGAGCATAACTAGGCCACTATAATACTTCAAAGCCTCTTCTTTCCATCTTTGCTATTATTATTATTCAGCTCTACAAAAATAAGGTCAAGGTCCAGAAGTAAGCCAGACCTGACTTTGATCTTTAAGACCATGGCCACACTCTGCCCAGCAGCTTTCAGCCTCATGTCTCCAAGCACAATAAAAGTCTAATTAGGAAATCTTTCTAGTGTCCTGGAGAATTGGTATACCTGGAGTGACTGAAGCCACAGGCAGCATGAGGAGTCCAAGTCATGCCGTGGCCTTTGCCCGAAAATTATTGCCAACCTTCTCCAAGCTGCCAGCCAAGTAATGGCATCCCCTGTAACTTCGCGTCAAAGGTAAGCAGTGACGTAGAGATAGACCAATCGGCAGAGGCGCTTTTGCAGGTGATACAGGAAGTGCAGTTGCTATTTGTCATTCTATTTGATGTTTAGAATCACAAGTTACATCCTGAGCAACTCACTTTTTCATCCGTGTACAATGACTTGATCTATACAGGTGAGCAGAAGCAGATGGCCTATCCACAGGTCACCATCTGTGTTACAGTAGCATCAAACCCCGGTGACTGAGACAACGAGCAAGAAAGAACAACTTACTTCTTTTCACCTTCCCAAATGCAAGAGTTAGCCTAGGCTTCCTGTCCACTGACCACAGGTCAGGAACATCCTCTTTATATCTAAAAGGGAGCCTGCTGGAAAATAGGCATGAAAACAAAGCCCCTGGTGCTTCTGTGAAGGGATTACATAGTATTATTTTTAACAATAACACAGGCCTGGCGTGGTGGCTCACACCTGTAATCCCAGCACTTTGGGAGGCTGAGGCGGGTGGATCACGAGGTCAAGAGTTCAAGACCAGCCTGGCCAAGATGGTGAAACCCCCGTCTCTACTAAAAATACAAAAATTAGCCGAGCGCAGTGGCAGGAACCTGTAATCCCAGATACTCGGGAGGCTGAGGCAGGAGAATTGCTTGAACTCAGGGGGCGGAGGTCGCAGTGAGCTGAGATGGCACCACTGAACTCCAGCCTGGGCGACAGAGTGAGACTCCATCTCAAAAAATAAAAATAAAAATAATATGTTGTTATTATTATTATTATTGTAAAGTCCTTGATATTTGTAAATTAATTTATACATAAAAAAGTCCTTTTCTAATGATCGATAATCTGCTACTGTAGCCACACTAATTGGTAAAACATTGAATTACTTCTATATCTATTAAACAACCACCCACCCAAGCCTCACCACAGTATTCCTTCTTGTGTCCCCAGCTACCAAGGGTCTCCTCTGGGAGCGCCCCCCCACACACACCTGTCCAAGATCCACAATCAAAGAGTCAACAGCTGGCTAACCAGGGGCCTCAGGACCTACTGGCCAGTGCTATCGCCAATGTCCACTCAGATTGGTGGGTGTCCATGCCACTCCATGCCACGCTGGTCATTCAAGGTTTTACTGCCTCCTCTCCCTGTCTGCACTGAGAGGCTGAGGGCTGAACACCCTGCAAAGTTGCTCTGCACCCCGCACTCTGCTCTCCAGCTCTGCAGTGGCCTCAGTGTGCAAACACAAGTCAGACGGCCCCAGAACAGCCACGGGGCAAACGCCGAGTGCCCTTCTTCAGTTGTGAGGGAGGAGTGGGGAACCTCCTCAGTGACTAGCACTTAGATGTGACCTCCTTCCCCTTGGCTGAGCCCCAAAGCCCCACGTTGGGTGCCTCTTAAAAACCAGAAATAATAACACCTAACAGCCATATGGGCAAGTCTTTAACCTGCCGTCTGCATCAGTTTCCCTCTGTTCAATCCAATGGAGAGGGATAATGACCTATCTTAGGCTTAATTAACATCTGGGCCCTGCTGCTGGGAGATTCCCAAACCCAAGTCTCCCTGTAATTGCAAACCTTTATTTCTTTGGGCACTTTGATGACAGCCACATAATGGGAGCTGTGGCCCCAACCCCACCCACTGCCTCATACTTGCCAACTGCCAACCTCCCTCTCCACCTCCGCTGCCTCTCACTGTTAGTCTCCTGTCTACCCGCCCTCCCCGAGGGCCGCTTACCCATAATCCCCTCTGCCTTGTGCCATTCTGCAACACTTGGAATCAGGAGACCAGGACTCCAGCCCCAGTTCTGCCTGTTACTTACTCTATCGCCACGGGAAACTCACGCCTTTGGCCCAGCACTTTGTTTGCATACGGTAGGTTCTAAACACTTAGTGGTCGCTTTCTTTTCTACTCCATTTCACCCCTTAATCCCCAGATCTCTCTGGAAATTGAGTTACTAATACTGCTCTCTGCCTGCCTCATTGGGTGATTATGAACATCAGGAAAGAAAGCATCTGAGTGCACCCTTTATAAGTTAAAAGGTGCCACATCCATAGAAGAGCGACCTCCTCAGAAGAAAGGCTTGGAGGCCAGACGCAGTGGCTCATGCCTGTAACCCCAGTACTTTCGGAGGCCAAGGCAGGCAGATCACCTGAGGTCAGGAGTTCAAGACCAGCCTGGCCAACATGGCAAAACCCCGTCTCTACTAAAAATACGAAAACTTAGCTGGGTGGTGGTGCACGCCTGTAGCCGCAGCTACTCGGGAGGCTGAGGCAGGAAAATTGCTTGAACCCTGGAGGCAAAGGTTGCAGTAAGCCGAGATTGCACCACTGCACTCCAGCCTGGGCAGCAGAGCAAGACTCCATCAAAAAAAAGAAAAGAAGAAGAAGAAGAAGGAAGAAGAAGAAGAAGAAAGAAGAAGAAGAAGAAGAAGAAGAAAAGAAGAAGAAGAAGAAGAAGAAGAAGAAGAAGAAGAAGAAGAAGGAGGAGGAAGAAGAGGAAGAAGAAGAGGAAGAGGAAGAGGAAGAAGGAGAAGGAGAAGAAGGAAGAAGGAGAAGAAGAAGAAGAAGAAAGAAGAAGAAGAAGAAGAAAGGCTTGGAGGGCTGGAGGGATCACTGGCTAGACACAGCCTCCCAGGGTGACCGTCCCTTGGTGAGGCTACCAAGTCGAGAGTCTGGCCTTTACTAATGCAGGTCCTAAGGAAATACTTGGTCTCCATCGTCAACGTGTTTTGGGGGAAGCAGGAATCCCAGAAAGCAATTAGAAAAGGAAACAGCAGGCTCAGCCGCAGTGTGGTCAGAATCTATCCCTGGCACGCTCCCTAATTCTGCTGAGACCTAACCCAAGCCTGACCTCCAGGCTCCTCCAGGAAGACAGCAATGAAAATTCCTCACACTTGTACACTTTTCCATAAAACGTGGCTTATATGTATGATTTCCTTTGAATTGCACTATGTCGTAAGGTAATATAATCATCCCTATTTACAGGTGAAAGCATAGGACCTCAGAGAATTACACCACTTTGTACAGTGTCACAGGAGAGCGTTGTAGGACGGGGGTGAGCCCAGCCTCTGAGTCTGAATCCTGCGCTTCTCCTCCAGCTGCTGGTTAGCCTCCAGGAAAGATGCAGCTTGCTTCCTTTGCTTTCTTTTGTCTTTCCTCCCTTCTTTTTGTTTCTTGATAATGATATCTTTATTTCAACTATTAACAGATGTATTCCTAATGTTATCAGAAGATAATAATTAAAACAAAGTAATGCTGTATTCCATTAAAACCCATACCAGTAAATTTCCCAGATAATCCCGTTAGGTACCATAAGCCTTTCTAAAAATACTATTTTGAATCAAAATATTTCTAAAAATGCATTATGCAATTCTTTACTTTTTAATCTGGTTAGTTTATTGCAAATGTAACATGCTAATAAACAAAATAAAAATCCAAACTGGGCGTGGTGGCTCATGCCTGTAATCCCAACACTTTGGGAGGCTGAGGCAGGCTGATCACATGAGGTCAGGAGTTCAAGACCAGCCTGCCCAACATGGCGAAACCCCCTCTCTACTAAACATGCAAAAAATTAGCCAGGCATGGTGGCAGGTGCCTGTAATCCCAGCTACTCAGGAGGTGAGGCAGAGAATCGCTTGAACCTGGGAGGCAGAGCTTGCAGTGAGCCGAGATTGCGCCACTGCCCTCCAGCCTGGGCAACAAGAGCAAAACTCCATCTCAAAAAAAAAAAAAAAAAAATCCAAATATTACCATATATTATAAAGCAGGCAAACTTCTTAAGGATGGAAACCCAGTATTACCTCAGGACCCTCATAACTGAAGGCCAGACTTTGGACTGGAGCGGCCCCACCAAGCGACTGTAAAGGCCCACCTGCCCTGCCTACCCTCCAGGCCAGCATGAAGCATTAGCTAGTTCATAGAAGTGTTTCTTTTTTTTTCTTTTTTCTTTTTTTTCTGAGACAGAGTCTTGCTCTGTCACCCAGGCTGGAGTGCAGTGGCGCAGTCTCGGCTCACTGCAAGTTCCACCTCCCGGGTTCATGCCATTCTCCTGCCTCAGCCTCTCCGAGTAGCTGGGACTACAGGCGCCCGCCACCACGCCCGGCTAATTTTTTTGTATTTTTAGTAGAGACGGGGTTTCACCGTGGTCTCGATCTCCTGTCCTCGTGATCCGCCCCCCTCGGCCTCCCAAAGAGCTGGGATTACAAACGTGAGCCACCGCGCCCGGCCCATAGAAGTGTTTCTAACAGCGGACAGTGGCTTCTTTGTCAGGCATCTCAGTGGGGCCGTGGCAGGGGGTGGACTCACTTAGAGGCTTCCTAGAGCGTGAAATGAGTGCTCATACCTCTATCTAGGTCCCCCTCTCATCTGGAAAGCAGGTGTCTGGGCTCCCTGGAGAAAGGCAGCTGAGGCCTCCGGGAAAGAAGAGCACCAGCAGCTTCCCTAGGGTGGCTGGATCTGACAAGGAAGTAGAGTGGAAGGCCTGTCATGGCAAGGTTTCTGATCTGCCCTGCACACTGGGAAAAAATGAGATGACCCACTCTCTGTAGCTCACAGCGCAGAGGGAGGACCAGTGCAACAGGTCGCAGGAAGACAAATCTCAGAAGACCTTTCCAAGAATCAGAGCTGTCCTTCCAGGGGCTGGGCTGTCCCAGGAGAAAGACAGATCTGCTCCTAAGGGTCGTAAGAATTGAGGGACTGGCCGGGCGTGGTGGCTCACGCCTGTAATCCCACCAGGTTGAGGCAGGCAGATCACGAGGTCAGGAGTTCGAGACCATCCTGGCTAACACGGTGAAAGCCCGTCTCTACTAAAAATGCAAAAAATTAGCCAGGCATGGTGGCACGCGCCTGTAGTCCCAGCTACTCGGGAGGCTGAGGCTGGAAATCACTTGAACCCAGGAGGCGGAGGTTGAAGTGAGCCGAGATCATGCCACTGCACTCCAGCCTGGGCAACAGAGTGAGACTCTGTCTCAAAAAAATAGATAGATAAATAAATAAATAAATAAATAAGATTAAAAAAAAAAAAAAGAATTGAGGGACTGCCCCTCCTCCCAAGGAAAGACAGTCCAGCTCAAACGTTGCTTCTAGTCTCGAGCTAATGTGATTTTCAGCGTCTGTTTCTGAGAAGTTACTTGGGCTCTGGGTTCTGACCTATATTTAAAGCAGCCCGTAGGACCATGTGCAAACTGAGTGATGAACACCTACACAAAACATAAATAAATGATTTATCCTTGACCCTTCCAAAGTCTTAGTTTGTATAAACCTGAGCCAGTGGTCATAAAATGAAGAGAGGACAAGAGAGTAGGTACTTTTTGTGTTTGGGACAAGATTTGAATCTCCAGGCCTGGCATGGTGGCTCACACCTGTAATCTCAGCACTTTGGGAGGCTGAGGCTGGAGGATTGTTGGAGCCAAGGAGTTTGAGACCAGCCTGGGCAACATTGCGAGACTTCCATTTCTACAAAAAGTAAAAATTAAAAAATTAGCCAGCCATGATCGCACACACCTGTAGTCCCAGCTACTCAGGAGGCTGAGGCAGGAGGATCACTGGAGCTTAGGAGTTCAAGGCTGCAGTGAGCTATGATCACATCACTGTAATGCAGCCTGAGTGACAGAGAAAGACCCTTTCTAAAAAACAAAAAATTGAATCTCCAGTGTACATGCAGACTTGCATGGATGAGTAGGCCTGCCCCTCCACCTGTTGCAGAGTCTGCCCACCTCTTCTCCAAGCCCATTTCTCCATTTCTCTTTTCTTCTGGGCACACAGCTAGACTACATTTCCCAGCTTCCCTTGCAGTGACATATAGCCAGGAACTGAGTTCTGGCCAATGGAACGTGGGCAGAAGTTGTGTGTATCCCTTCTGGACCTGGCCCATTAAAATGTTCTAAACGATCATACACATTCTTTGTCCACTAGAGGACATTCTTGGGCCAGATGCAGAAATTCCAAGACCTTAGAATAGAGATAAACAAATTTTTGGGCCAGATGTAAATATTTTAGGCTTCTGAGCTACACAGTATTTGTCGCAACTGCTGTCAGCGTTCAAAAGCAGCCATAAATACGTAAGTAAATGAGTGTGATTGTGTTCTAGTAAAACTTCATTTACAAACAGCTGGCAGACCCAATTTGGCCCATGACTCTTGCCCTAGGAGATGGTGGAGCCGCAGTGTAGAAGAAGCCTGGGTCTCTGAATGAATGCCTGGCAACCGAAAGTATTCATACTGACTATTGCGTAAGTGACTAATCTTTTATTATGTCAAGCCAGTAAAAGTATGAGATTTATTAAAGCAGCTGGTAATCTCTACCCTATTTAATTATACTCACCATATTCTATTTTTTTTTTCTGATGGCCAAGTGTGCAGGTCAAGAAATGGACCAATGAGGAAGAAAACTTAAACGTTTTTCTGAAATGGCCTTTAAAACTACAGGGCTGGAGAGAGGCTGCAGGTAGGAGATTTCCAAAAACACCTCCTCACCACCAAAAAAAAGTCCTGTAGAATGATGCTTCCTCTAGAACCTAAGTCAGGCAGCTTTGTGACTCTAGGCAGAGCCTTTGAGGAGACCCACTTTGATGGTTAAAGAGGATGAGCATCTCCTCTGTGAAGCCCTTTGTGATCACCCCTCCCTCCCTTGGGTGGGTTGGCTGCCCCTGCACTATATTCCCTCAATACTTTACACATAAACTGACCATGCCTCTCTTTATGTTGGATTGGTCTTACACGCTTTGTCCTTTTCTGCTGGATTACAAGCTCCATAAGAGCAAGGACTGCATCTCATCTCCCTGGGTTCATCCTCCAGCCCCCCACTTTATCCCCCAATCTCACCCCTTCCCCACACTCTCCCACCTCCCTCCACAACCAGCACGGTGCTTGGCACACAGTAGATGCCTTGTAAATGTCCCTTCAGTGAAGGAGAGAACAGAAATGAATGAATGAAGACATGCATAGGTTGACAAAATTGCCTAGGTTACAGGGGGGTGGCTGTTATCACTTGTCATTTATCATCAAACTGGGACACCCTGAGAGTGAAAGGCAGCTCTACTGTAATTATCCACAGTCATCATAGCAGTAGGCATCTTTGGACCATGGTCTCCAGCAATACAGAGCATTCTCAACGGGAATCAGGGTTTCAATTAGTTTAAGGACATTTAATATTAAAAGCAAACAAGGAAGAAAACTCAGAGCACAATGGAAAGGAAAGGATGATGTGATCTGAAGGGTTTTTTGGCAGAAATCTGGGAGGATCAGCATAGCTCTCTCATTGCGCTATGAGTTTTCACTGATCATTTCACACCAACGCCAAGCACAACAGGTTGAGTTGACAATACAGCTCATATCCACCCTAGAGCACAGTACCAGGCATACCCACAGGAACACACAGACCGCACACACACACACACACACACACCACCGTTCTAGCAGGATAAGGGGATCCCACATGTTCTTGTGTATACTCTCTCTGCATACATTTCCAAGAAAAATCTCAGAACCTCCACATTTCTGGAAAATAATCCGTCTAAAGAATTACTTTAAGAGGATGTGTGTCCATTTCAGGGACATCTATTTGAGGGGTAAATGAAATAACAATTGCAAATATTTGTGAAAGTTTTGGGCGGTTGTGCGTGTGTGTGTGCTTGAGTATAGAACACTAATCACATCAGTAATACTGATCTGGGCTGATAATCAAATGCTGACTAAGTGAATCCCATTATATGGAACAAATAAAAATGCAGCCGGAGAGCATAGGGCAGCTGCCGTGCTCTCCTGCCACAGCTGAGGGAGGCGACTGGGCTGGAGATGGCCATGTAGCCCGTGTGGATATTGAGCATTTTGGATGGAAAGTTAGCCAGTAATTTTTCCACATGAAGCATGCCATTCAAATGCCCACCTACTGCTTCCTACTCCTAATAGATGACTTCATTTTTTCGGGTTTTCCCACCTTGGGCCGTGAGATATGTTTCCGAAAACCTTCCTACTCATGGGCACACTGGCTCCGTGGGCGAGCCCAACTGAAGCTCACCCAGCCAGACGGTATTCTTCCCATGTGAATACTCCCGCAGCAACCACCCCTTTCCCGTACTGCACTGTACAAGGCCCTTACCGGGCCAACATTTAGATTTTGAGCCTAAACACAACCTGAGAGGGAGAGCTGGATTAGGTATCACCAGCTCTATTTCACAGAGAGAATTGGAGCCCGAAGGAAGCCTGCCCAAGGTCAAAAAGCTCATATGTGGGAAAACCAGTGCTAGAACTGGGTCTTAAGCGCCTTTCTCCTTAGCTGTACCTTACAGCCTCACCACCCCACACCATCCAGCCCCCAATTGCACATTTGTCAGGTAATGCTGGACACTTGCTAAGACCTGGGGCAGAGGAATGGAGTGGCAGATTTATCGTATATGACTGGAACCTGTTTTGATCTCATCATTGTGAACACCTCCAAAAGGATCCGATCAGCCACGGACTCTGTAAGTTTCTTTCATCTGCAACCACTGCTGCAGACACAGGAGAGGGAAGGCCTCATACACCTGGGTGTGTCTGTGCATCTCTTTCAGACAAGCAGCGTGGTTTGGTGCTGACACAAACAGTCGCACTGAATCACATGCTGCTCTTTTGAAGAGATGAGCTCCTCTACTGGAAATCAGGTGGTGAGCACCAGCAAAGGTTTCCCCTGGAAATCAGAGCCACTGGGGGCCAGTCGACAGACAAAGATGAAGGCAGGTTTCTTTACAGGGGAAGCCTTGTGGAAGGACAGAGAGAAGCTGTGGGTAAGGAACTGCTGATGGTTTTGTAGATCTGTAAATGGTACCTGGGAATCATTGGCAAGCCCTGAACTGGAACGCAGAACTGAGAGAGTGCTGATGCAGGACGCAGCGTCCCCAACCCACCCTCCCTCCTTGAACTCATGTGACCTTGGAAACTTCATTTTCCCTTTCTCTGTGCAGGAGTTCAGCTGCAAGATTGGAACCTTTAGGAACGTGGCTTCTGGTGTTAGGAGAACATCTATAAAGTGATTAAAAGTACTCCCTGCACTGAAATATTTGTTACTGCCCACTCCGGCCTCCTCCCATCATGGTGCCTAAAAATAGCCTTAATACTTGGCCTTTTAGATCTGAAAGACTTTTAATATTCGGGAGTCCCCTATTAAACTGTCAGGTCCACGGAAAAGTCATTTAGGCGAGTGTTTGGGATATTCACTGTAGACTGAGGAACAATAGCTTTAGGTGGCAAAAGTGGAGACTTTACCAGCGTGAGAAGGGGGAGAGCCCTAAGCTTCACACACATACAACTGGCTGGTGTCCCCAGGGCAGTGGGGCTCCCTGCATTGTTGCTGAGAGTGTCTGAAAGAGGGCAGCGTGGCATCTTAGAAAGAGACTGGGGAAAACAAAACCTGGGTTCTAATCCTGGCTCTGCTGTAAGCTTCCTGTGGCACACGCACAAGTCCTTTCCCCTCTCTGGGCCTCAGTTTCCCTATCTGAAAAATGAAAGGATTGGAACCAAGGGGTGACAAGGTTGTGTCTGGCTCTCAGGATGAAGGAGGGTACAAGATTTTGAAGTGAGCTGGTGAGCCATGATTGGCTAATCCTGGAACAGAGGGTAGGGAGACTCCCCAGTCATCAGCCAACACCCAACTCTTTTAGAGAAGGAATCCAGGATGGGGGTGAGTCCTGGACCAGGAGGAGCCTGTTGCAAGACAGACAGGGAAGCATTCCCCAGGCCATCGACTCACTCTTCTTCCCAGACTTCCTCAAGTGGGTCTTGGTCTCCCTTGCCAGGAGCCCCAAACTCCCTGCTGCCAGATGCCCTCATGGCCTTTGACCAGATGTTTAGGCTCTGCCAAGTTTCCTTGGACAGTACCTCGGTTGCCTCCATACTAACTTATCCCCACCTTAAAGGATTCAGGGAAAAGAGTGTGGGACTTGGAGTCAGGGGCCTTGAGTTCTGGTCCCAACTTGCTGAGTAATCTTAGCGATTGCACTTCTCTGAACCCTAACTTGGCCCTTGGATTCAGTGCCAGTTCCCGTTTCAGGACCCACCATGGCCTCTAAGTTTTGAGGTAATGAAAGGGATATCTACCAGCTGGTTCCTGGCTTGGCCAAGGGAATGTCACTTCCAAACCAGACGTTGGTGAAGGTCCAGGAACGTAGGTCCTGAAGACGAGCTCTGTCCTCAGAGCCCGAGATCGTTTCTAGCCCATAGTCAGAAGCTTCTTCTGTTTTGTCCTACTAGGGAAAGGGGGAAGGGAGAAACAGTCTTGACTTTAACCTTGGCTTCTTTAAGTCACAATAGTGAAAGTCTTGTTATGTCTAATCAAGGGCACCCACTTTACCTGGGAGGATCCTGGGGCTGGAGAGGGGAAGTGACTTGATTGACTCAAACACTGAGGAAGTCCAGGGCACTCCAGGCCTGGACCCAGGTCTCCCTGGCTTTCTGCCACACCATCACATTGTTTGAGTCTTCATTTGGCACAATTTAGGGAGATTTGGGCAGTTAATTTGGGGCTGGGATGAGCAGGGATAAGACTCCAATTCCGTTCAAAGCGGATTCCAAATAAACCATCCTTCTCCAAACCAGAACCACCCTTCCCTAGAAGGTCAGGGACATTCCAAGGAAATTCTTGGGAATTAAATATACCTCATGGAGAGTTGAGGAATTGAATGATTTCCAATCTTCCCTCCTCACCAAACACATATCTTTGAAACCTTGGTTCCTATTTCTGGACAATGACCTTGAGCTCGATTAGACCTGTTCTCTCCTGGAGTGGAATCACTCCTTTACTCCTTCCTTTGCATTTCCAGAGTATCTACTAGGTGCCAGATCCTGTGTTAAGTGTGGTAAATCAGAGCTGCCTAAGACATACACCTGTCCTTGAAGAATTCAGTCAAGCAGGAAGGACACAAATGATTCATATCCATGATACAATGGCAAGAGCTTCTCCACCCACAAACTAGACCCACTCTTCTAGGATGGGGTCTCACCACACCAGATACCAAGGGTGGGAGCAAAAGAAGACGAAGTTCCCCTGGGGGCTGCATCCCACCCACAGGCAGCATTCTCCCCAGGAAGACAGACCCCCGGCCTCTTGACCTCCAGCGTCATGCATCTAGTACGTATTCATTCACACTTGGTCTAGGGAGTGTGGGGGTTGGTGACAACATCAGAAATAGTTCTCATCGAGCATCTACCGTGTATAAAATGTGGGAGTACAAATAACGGGGAAAGTAAGGGGAAATCCAAATGCCAGTTTCTGCCATCCCAAAGGGAACAATTTATTTATATGCCAGAAAAACTGGAGGCCTAGGCTGGGTGCAGTGGCTCACACCTGTAATCCCAGTACTTTAGGAGGCCAAGGCCGGCAGATTGCTTGGGGTCAGGAGTTCGAGACCAGCCTGGCCAACATAGCGAAACCTCGCCTCTACCAAAAATTTAAAAACATAGCTGGGCGTGGTGGTGCATGCCTCTAATCCAAGTTACTTGGGGGCTGAGGCAGGAGAATCACTTGAACCCCAGAGGCAGAGGTTGCAGTGAGTGAAGATCACACCACTGCACTCCAGCCTGGGTGACAGAGAAAGACTCTGTCTCAAAAAAATAAAATAAAATAACTGGAAGCCTATTAAAAGCACATCAGTCTAGGAGTTTGGACCCGTGGGTCTTGGTCCCTTAGCATGCCCTGGAGTTGCAGGATTGGTGCTGGCTGATGCCTATGTGCTTGGTTTGATTTACCCCTAAAGCCTGGGCTATCTTTTCTTTCAGGCAATATAAGATCTCAGCTAGGTTTGTGGAAAAGAGAAATTCAGGTGGGGGCTGTGCCATAGGGGAATGAGGTGTGAACTGGAGAAGCAGGATGGGCCAGAGATGAAGAGGAGGGGAGAAGAGGAGGCGTTCAGAAATGTCGCTCCCCATGGGGGTTAGAAACAAGGTCCTTTTCTGGTACCACTGAGCAGCTCAAGAAACAGGAAGGAAGGAGTGCCAAGTTCCAGGGCCATCTTCTCACCATTCAAACCACCAAGACGACGGTTAGTCAGGCTGCTCAAATTGGGTCACAAGAGCTTTAGAGCAAGCAGTGGGGGTTTGGTCTAGGGGACACTGGGCCTACGAACAGGGATGAGCCAGAAGGAACAGAAACGGCCCTGGCTACTAGTAAAGCCAGATCCAGGTGTGGCTGCTGTAGTCTGGGTGTTTGTTCCCCCAAATCTCATCTTGAAATTTGATCCCAGTGTTGGAGGTGGGGCCTGATGGGAGGTATTTGGGTCATGGAGGTGGATCCCTTATGAATCGACTAATGCTTTCCATCTGGGAAGACAGAGGCAATGAGTGATTTCTCTCTCACTCACTTGAGAGCAGGTTGTCCAAAAGAGCCTGGCACTGCCCTTCTCCCCCTCTCTTGCTTCCTTCCTCTTGCCATTTGATTCCTGCTCCAGTTCACCTCCCGCCATGAGTGGAAGCAGCCTGAGGCCTCACCAGAGCAGAAGCTGGCACCATGCTTCTTGTACAGCCTGCAGAACCTTGAGCCAAATAAACCTCTTTCCTTTATAAATTACCCAGCCTTGCCGGGCATGGTGGCTCATGCCTGTAATCCCAGCACTTTGGGAGGCCAAGGTGGGTGGATCACTGAGGTCAGGAGTTCAAGACCAGCCTGATGAACATGGTGAAACCCCATCTCTACTAAAAAAAAAAAAAAAAAAAAAATACAAAATTAGCCGGGCGAGGTCGAGGGCGCCTATATTCCCAGCTACTCGGGAGGCTGAGGCAGGAGAATCGCTTGAACCCAGGAGGTGAAGGTTGCGGTGAGCCAAGATCATGCCGTTGCACTCTAGCCTGGGCAACAAGAGTGAAACTCTGTCTCAAAATAAGTGAATAAATAAATATAAATAAGTTACCCAGTCTCGGGTATTCCTTTATAGCAACACTAAACGGACTAAGACAGTGGCCATGTGCAACAAGCCTGGAGCAGAGAGTGCAGAGCGCCCTGGGCCCAGCGCCCTCCTGGCTGCCTGAAGCCCTGAGTAGTTTCCCATGTGTCAGCCATGGCTCCTACCCCAGCAGTCCGTGCACATTTCTAGCTCTGTCATGCATCACTTACCAGCAGATGCTGGGACTACTGATGCATACCACACAGAGGAAAGAGTTCTGCTTATTAAATTACTAAATCCTGTTTAAAAAGACAGCAACTTGCTCCTAATAGAATTTATATGTTTCTCATGATCCTTGGCAACTACAACGAGATTTTTAAATCTCCAATATGGTGTCAGGGGTAGATTCTTCCAACCAGTTCTCTCTCTATTCACAAGCAGAACCCTCAAAAACAGCTCTGTCCCCTGGGAGGGAATTGTGCTTTCTTAGTATAACAGAGCCTTTCTAATTTGTTTAAAATCTGTTCTGCTGATTGTGGGCCAGTAAGAGGTGTTTCTTTAGGGAAACCATGTATGTGCACACACACGTGTGTGTGGAGGGGGTTCTCTGAAGCTGTAATAGTTGGGAGGGTATGAAATACTATTGTTTATTTTATGCCATTTTATTCCTCCCACCTTCCTGCTTACACATGCAACAAATGGTAGAAGTGAACATGGGATGTTTGTGTTGTGAGAAGTCGATGAATGCCTCCTCCCGGACTCACGCTGCCACCCCTGGACGACCGCATGCCGCCGGAAGTCACTGTTTCTCAGGCAGTCAATGCTGCATTGTTGAACACGGAGGATTACCTAGGCTGGGAAAGAATGTGGAAAGTGTCTCACTGCATTTAAAGTACCATCAGGTTAAGTCATAGAGAAACATGAGCCTCACTTTGCAGGAAAGAAAAGCTAAATTTGATAAGTAAACCAGACTTCAGGTGTTTTCTGGAAGGTGTATTTATCTAATGACTTAGCTTTGCTTTTGTCGCTCCATTCTTTTCCCTCCGAGCTCCAGGAGCAAAGTAGTTTCAGGGTCTTTCCTTTATTTTCATTCAAAACGTCTCTTCTTACTCTAGTGATATCCTCCCTGGAAGACTGAGAAGTGAGAAGAGGTGAATCACGTGTCACCTTCACATCTCTTCTAGAATTACATCAGTCAGAGCTCTGAGGTGCAGTGGGGATCAGTGCCAAAAAGCAGAGGGGAGGAAGGAGAGATGGGGAGGGCACAGACAGAGGAGGAAAGGAGTTGGCTCTTTCCAGCCTGCTTATTTTCTTCTTCCTCGTCCTCAACCTTCAAGCCCCCCTTCCTATTTATAAATCACGTAAGAGGAAATATCAGACTTTAAAGAGATGGCTGCTTTATATTTATTGATGGTGTTGGTTTCAATGCTATTTGCCTGAACTTAAGGACTAATCACCACATGCCTATCAGTCACAGATGAGAGCCAACACTGGCATTCTCACAGGACACTTAAACTAGATAAGAATGAAGACACACAGACCCTGCCCTGCCTCCCAAGTAGTAGCCATATTATCTTCACTCTGTCTCATTTCTTCATCAGTTTCAAACAGCAGAGGAACTTAGCTATGCATGGGAATAATTTCAAATGTGAAATCTAGTCACGCAGGCTAGTGATGGCCCACACAGCCGTCTGCTTATCAGGTGAGCGTACTGGTATGGAAGGGCTGGGATGGGTGGGTGGGCTGAGACTGGATTTTCCTGACATCTCTCTAGCTGGGGTTTTTAATGTCATTCAATGATGTGTATCTGAGGTACTCAGGGAGAGGGATCGGGACTCACAACCAAGCCAAAATATAATAGATTCAAAGGCCTGGACCTTGTCCTAAGGCCCTTAAGACTGAATTTTTTTTTTAACGTTTTCCACTCAGCCAGGTACAGTGGCTCATGCCTGTAATCCCAGCACTTTGGTAGGCTGAGGTGGGCAGATCACCCGAGGTCGGGAGTTTGAAACCAGCCTGACCAACATGGAGAAACCGCGTCTCTACTAAATATACAAAATTAGCCAGGCATGGTGGCACATGCCTGTAATTCCAGCTACTTGGGAGGCTGAGGCAGGAGAATCACTTGAACCCGGGAGGTGGAGGTTGCGGTGAGCTGAGATCGCACCATTGCACTCCAGCCTGGGTGACAAGAGTGAAACTCCGTCTCAAAAAATATATATATATATATAATATATATATGTATACATATTTTCCACTCCCCCCCTTTGCTTTTCTTTCTTAAAGATAGTTCTATGCCTGAACCATTCCTGTTAATTAGGAAGAAAATCTTTCACCCCCCACCGCCTCTATGGTTCCAGTGAATTCCAGACTCCTTAAGATTTCTGGGTCTAGCTGCTCAGAACATATTTATGATGAAAACAAAGCAAAGTGGCCTCAGGACACCAGGGAAGGCCAGGAGTGAGATCCATTTCTGCAACACAGGAAGAGAGGCCCGAAGGGGCAAAAGGAAAATATAATTTGCAGAAGGCACAGTTTTGGCAGCATCTTATTACAACTTCCAGCTGATCGGGTGTAGCCAAACTAGAGACATCTGTTTGGAGTTTACAACAGAAACAAACACACAGAAAGCATGAAAGCGCTGAAACATGCACACCCAGACGGCGCTCTAACAGCTCCTCTCCCCCTCGACCTTCGTGCCATCCCCCCACTGGGTCATGCTGGGTTGTAGAAGGGAAGGAAATGGGCTCTGCAGCCTGCCCAGCCACCCACCCACCTGCACCATGACTCACTCACACCAGGATCGGAACTTGTCAACTTTTCTCTCTCCTTGGTTTTCCTCCCAGGAAAAACAGAGATGGCCCCACTCCTCAGAGAACTCCTCTTTGGGTTTCTAGTTCATCTTTAAAGCTCCCTGAACTGTTTGTAAAGGAAAAGATAAGGTAGTCTCCTTACGCTTGATTATTAGCATGGCCCACAGAAGGAGGTAGTAAAATCTCAGCAGACCTGGAAGTCACTCCTCCATAAATAACCTCACAGGTCTGGGAGTGTGATATGGAACTCACCCTGGCCTCTCCAAAAGACCAGAAAAAGACCACACTCACACAACTTAATTAGTGAAAAATACAGGATAATACCTGAAAAGGCTGGTCCCAGACACAGCACCCGGAGTTGTGGAGGTCCAGGAAGGCCCCAGATGGCGCATAAAGTGGACCTTCCTTCCCTAATTCTCTCCAAGCACAGGAAAGGCCAAAGACTGTCCTGCGACACCATCCCAGGGTTGGACACAGCCTCTCCCACCCCAAAGCAGCAGTTCCAGACGCTCACCTGTTCTGTTAAATTTTCCTCTTTATTCTCTCCCCACTGGCGTGGAAACAGAACCAGAACAGTGCTACTTTTAAAAAATAACAAAATGTTTTATACACATTTCTGTATATACAACTGAACAACATTTTACATGTTTCTTTTGCACAGCAAAAGATATAAACATTCAGCTCTGAGAACACAGTTATGTACAGAAAAAAGTCAAAAATACTTCACAACAGTGCAAAAATATTTTACACAGTATCATGGAGTGAGATCTTTTGAGCAAGAGGAAGGGTGTGTGTGTGTTTCTAAAGGAAAACTCCTTTTTAAGATATTAGATGTCTTTAACTGTAAACAAAATGCAACTCTCTTTCATCTCCCCCCACCCCCCGGTTATTTGAGGAATTTGGCAAAATTTCAGGGGTCTGAGTCTGAGGTAAACAGCCGGAGTTCTCGCACCAAAAAGAACCAAGGGCTAAAGGGTTGCATTAAAGCCTCAAACACCTTGAGAGCAAATTTTTTTTTTTTTTTTTTAAATGAGATGTCAGTGACAGCGCAGGGCTGCTCCCAGGGGGTGGGAGGAGGAAGTGAACCCCTCCTCCTCAGGCCCCAGCTGCCCCACAAACAGGAAACTGGCCAGGCACCTACGGCCTGAGACTAGGAACTTCAGCCAACCTTCCCTCACCCGCACCCCAGAGGGTTGCCTCTCTCTCCCTCCTGGCGGGGTTTTCCCCTCTCACATCTCCCCGCATCCCCACGTGCGACAGAACCGAAAGTGCTGGGGCGGGAGCGGGGACCGGGAGGTAGGGGGAAGCGGTCGGGGGAACGCTGGGCCTGGGCTCCAAGTGTAGGTCCGGGCCCCAAATGCCCCATTTCCCCTTTCCTGGGGGTGGGCAAGGGACAGGGAGGTTGTCGGGACCACGGATGGATAGCCACGGTGGAGCGCCGGCGACGCGCGGAAGAGCTCAGCCCGAGTGGGACTCGTCTGCACTGGCGCCGTCGGCCTGGCCGGACGAGTCCCCGGCGGTGGCGGAGGTGGCGTCAGGGCCCCCGCCCTCGATGGAGCTCTCGCTGCCGGTGCTGTCGCCCGACAGCAGGCGCGTCACCCGCAAGTCGGCCTGCAGGGTGCGCACGTCGTTGCCGAAGCTGAGCTCGCCCAGGTCGCTAATAAGTTGCGACAGCTCAGCCTTCATGTCGGAGGCGCTGCCCAGCAGCAGAGGCGGCGGCCCGGCCCCCGGACCCAGGGAGCCCCCACCGCCTCCTAGCGCCTCCCCACGGCCATTCTCCAGGGTGTCCAACAAGTCCCCGCACTCAAAGTGCATGGCGACCACTAGCGCCCGCTGCGCCTCGGTCTCCTCTGCTGGCTCTCCCTCTGCCGCACGGTTCTCCTCCTCCTCCGGGCAGCCCTCGGGTTGCTCCTCTTCCTCTTCCTCTTCCTCCTGCAGCTCCTGCTCCTGCTGTTCGCCGAGCAGGTCCTCGGTGATGGAGCCGAGCTTGGGCGCGCTGCGGCTGCGCTCCACCGGCGGTTTATAGCAGCAGGGTCCGTGCAGGAGCAGCTTGCGCAGCGGCACTAGCGGGATGGTGTGGGCGCCCACCAGCTCCTGCTGCTGGTGACGCGCGTCGTCCCGCCGCTTGAGGCGTTTAAATTCCGCCAGCGCGTTGGCCGACGTCTGGTAGAGCAGCAGGGCCATGGCCTGCGCCTTTTCGGGCTTGGACACCAGCACGGCGTGGCAGCGCAGCATCACGGCCTTGTGCTTCAGCTCGTGCCGGTACACCCAGGCGAAGACCTTGGGCAGCCGCGCGTCCGCCACGCAGTAGGTGACGCGGTGCAGCAGGTAAAGGTGGCCCGGGCGGCGCAGCGCGCGCTCCTCGGCGTGCACCATGCGGATACCCTGCGCACTCACCGTCAGCTTCATCTTGGTGCCCTGACGGCCCGCCTCGCTCTTGCTCCAGATCTTGCCCACAGCAAGGTCGGTGCAGCCGTCGCCGCGCGCCTGGATGGTGGTGGCATTGCCCAGGTAGAGCACGGTGTAAGTCGGGTCTTCGCTAGTGATGTGCAGCTTCTTGCGCTTGGAGCGGAACATGCTGCCCACCCGACTAAGCGCGCCTTCGGGGCACGCCCGCGCCAGCGAGCTGAGCGCCGAGTAGTGCAGGCTCACAGCGTAGCCCTTGGGCTTGGACGCCTGCCGCGGCGGCGCCTCGGCCAGCAGCTCGAACTTGTGCTTCTTCCACGGCAGCATCTCCGGAGGGCGCCCCGGCGCAGCTGGGCGGCGACGGCGGCGGAGCGCCGGGTGCGAGGCCCGCTGAGCCACCGGCCCCTGCCGGGCTCGGCCTCGGCAAGAGCGTAAACTACTGGGAACTGCCCAGTGGTAGGGAGTTGGGGGGAGGGGAGGAGAGAGAGTGCTTAGGAACCCTGCAGCGGGTGGGGGTAAATTTTCTAAAACAGAAAATATTCAGCTTCGAGTGTGCAAAAACGGTTGGTGCGGGGGAGCCACGCGCGCACACAGAATTACCCCAGCCTGGGCAAGGGCGAGAGCAAAGAGTCTCAGGCAAGCAACAAAATGCAAGGGAGAGAGAACGAGCGTGGAGTGGAAAACGTCAGGAAAAAAAGCTAGAAGCGCGCGTGCAAATAAATAAAGAGAGCCCCAGCAACAGCACCCGGGATGGTGCGAGAATATGCAGGAACTCCTCGGCGAACGTAAAGAGAGTCCCCTAACACACACAACCCTCAGAACTGGGGCCAAAACCCGCGGAAACTCTACAGCCAGTGTGCCCAGGGGCCGGGGCTCCCCACCTCCGAGGGGTGCTGGAGACGGAAAGCCCCTCGGCTGGGCTGGTCTCAGAGTCAGCAACTCGCCCAAAGTGCGGTCGGATGCTGGGTCCGGCTGGCCGCGGCGGGCCCCGCGCAGCAGTCCCGCGGGGACTCACTGCATCTTCGCTCCGCCGGACGCCGGGGACTCGCGCTCGGCCCGCTCAGTGTCCAGGCTGGCTTGGCCGAGACGGCGCTGGGCTCCGAGGGCAGGGAACGGGCATGGCCGGGTCCGGGGACCGCCGCTACCTCATTTCTTCCCTCCGAGGCGGTGTCCAGCTCCGCTCCCGGGCTCTCCACGGTCTGCTGCCCGCCTTTGCAGCGCGCCCTCTCCGGTGCTGCGAGCGGTGGCCGGCTCGCCTGCCTCACATCCTTGCCGTCCGGGAGGAAGATCTCGGGTAAATATAGGCCGGCGCGAACCATTCGCCGCGCGGGGACAGGGGAGGAACAGAGAAGAGGATCTGTTTTGGGCTCCGACTCCGGGCGGATTCCTGGTTTCTTAAAGGGACCGGGTGACAGCCATTGGTCGAGGGAGCGGGGAGACCGGTCCAATCCGCCAATTACATCCTAAATTTACCAGCATCTCTTTTGTCTATGGAAATCACTGGGACCTGGGGTTACCCCGCAGCAAAAAGACTTGAATCCTGACACTCCACCCGCCCAGGCTGAATTGCAACTCACCGAATACATGTATGTCTAGATCGAAACTTCTGAGGGAGGTGGCAGAAGATATTACAGATTATAACTTCCTGTGCAAAAAGTTTGGGAAAATAGTGGTTTCTTCCTTGTGTGATGGCTTTCTGAGAATGACTGGGTGCTGTTTAATATTATTTTCAGAATTGTATTCCATTAAAGAAAAGAGAGAGGCACAGAAAACACCAAGGCTTATCTCTCACTATCTGGAGCTCGTATTCACAGGTGAGTAGCAGACAGTGTAAAGTGAGGTGAGTGGTAACATGACTGGGGTGACTACTGTAGAATACCGTCAATGAATAAGGCGCTTCCCCGTCCGAACCCCAGCAAGACCCCCTCCTGCTGTCAGGCCTCAGGGTAGAGCAATTTTCTGAGATACACGCAATTTCTAATGCTCGTGTGTAGTTACGACTTAGTTTACTTTGGCAAGCCGGTCATGCGGTTTCATTCTATCATTGACATATTTTGGATGAGAATTCCTAGTAAAAATTCAAATGACATTTTGTATTTGAGTGACAAATAATGCCTGGCCACCCTCCAATGGGAGTGATAATTGCATCAGTATTGCTTTTATCATGTGCCACCTGGACAGTGTAGTTGTCCTCCGACCGGCTTGACCCTTAGCCAGTAACTCATTTCTGGGTCCTTGAAACAGCCAGCTTGCCTCCATGGTACGGTCAGTCAAAGCAAAAAGACCTATAGCTGGAGTGGGATAAATGTCCGAATGATCCTGCATCAAACTCCCAGCCTGGTCCTGGAGGAGGACAGTGATCCCGTCCCACCATCCCAGTCCACTGGGGATCTTTGATGTCTCCAGCTTCCACGCCAGGTCTTCATGCCAGAGTCACTGCAACCACGCCTGGAAATTCCCTTGGGATATTCCAACAAAATAAAACTGACCTTTGCCCACCCTCTACCTTTGCCAACTTTTAACCTTCCTTTGAACTCTAACTCAATTTTCTCAGAGTTGTTGATGCTGAGTTTCCATTTAAGTTACTTTTCCGACTAACTTTTGGTGCCAGGCCCTGAGCTAGGAGCAGACGGGAGTCCTGCCTCCTAGTCCAATGAAGGTTGTAAACTCTACCCAACTCTGGGCTTCCACTGGACTGCGGGTTCTCTGCAAGTATCCTGTATCCCCAATATGGTACAAATAGGCACTCAATAACTAGAATTAATGAGCAAGATATGCATGTGCACAAGAAGACAGAGTGGGCTAAATGCTATGAGAAAGACTCAAAGCACTATGAGAAGCTGGAAGAAGAAAGCATTCATTGTGACTAGGAAACTCAGAAAAGGCTTCATGGAGGTGGTGACCTTTGAAAGATGAACAGAATGTATCCAAATAGGAAAAGACTGAAGGACTTTCTGGGTATAGAGGGTAGCAAAATTACAGGAGCATGAAAATGCATGCATAAGGCCAGGCGCGGTGGCTCACACCTGTAATCCCAGCATTTTGGGAGGCCGAGGCGGCTGGATCACTTGAGGTCAGGAGTTCAAGACCAGCCTGGCCAACGTGGCAAAACTCTATCTCTACTAAAAATACAAAACCTAGCCAGGCATGGTGGTGAACGCCTGTAATTCCAGCTACTTGGGAAGTTGAGGCAGGAGAATCCCTTGAACCCAGGAGGCGGAGGTTGCAGTAAGCCGAGATCGTGCCACTGCACTCCAGCCTGGATGACAGAGTGAGGCTGTCTCAAAAAAAAAGAAAGAAAGAAAATGCATACACATGTAGTAATTAGGATGGAACTTGTAACAATCAAAGAAGAAAGCTTCCTGATTGTGTTTTTTGGCTCTCTTAGACTCCAAGGGAAGGAATGGCCTTTTCATGGCTAACTGGCCCCACAGAGTCCTTCAACCAGAGCTATAATGCCTTACTCATCAGCTGCACTGATGGGTTAATGGAGGGATAGCAGACATGCTGTTGGAATGAGGTAGTTAGCACTATAATAAGCCATTTAAGCCGACATTAATTCCTTAAATTTCTGGGCTGTCTTGTAGTGGCAATGAAGGAGATAGTACACGCTCTAAAGAACAAAAACCCTGGTAAAAACATATCAAATGAGGCTGTGTTAAGTGATCTTTAGTAGGTCCATAATCTTGAACTCCACAAAAGCAGACATCATGTTCAAGCAGTGATCATTTCCAAATGGCTCAAAGTTCCAAGGCTCAAGAGGGTTTGGGGAAGGGGAAGAGGGAGCAGTAGCAGGAGCTAAGGCGGGTCTCAGCCTCAGCGAGAGGCACCACTTTGCACTTTATGCAGTGGCCTGGACACCAGTGGCCCACAGAGGCAGGGAGAAGGAGTCTACCGGTGGGCCGGGCTGTTCAGCAGCAGCCAGAGTGCCAGTCCCAGCGGCACAGGCCCACAGAGCTGCTCCTGTTGATGAGGCTATGTCACGCCTTGACCGCCTTCCTAATAAGCTTGTTTTCAACCTTGGGAGAACAGAAAGGTTCTAGGCCAGTGTGAACACCCCGGTGTGAGTCATGCCCTGGAGGAGAACCCGCTGTCCCCTTGTGGCCTGGACCTGCGCCAGCCTCTAGGGCCCACCTCACCTCATAGAGAAGCTGACCACCCCACCTGAAGCACACATCACAACTAAGGCTGCGTTTCCTCAGCTGGGAGAGCTGGCAGCACCATGCAGGAGTCTACATCACAGGTCTGAGACAGGGCAACTCCAGAACAGACCGTCAGCAAAGTGGAGCCGGGAAACAGGTTAGAAACTGCAAAGTGTACTTTTTAAATGACACTGCCCCATCTACTGGTAGCAGGCAGACATGCTGCTTGGTGGATGGTTTCTCGTCAAACCGGATAAGCTAGTGGTTGAAACGACACACAACCGGGTTGCAGTTGGAAGGAAATGCTGCGATCAGGAGTCCCAGCCCTAAACTTGACATCCAGGAGTAAGCCTTTCATCTCACAGAGGATTTGGACCGGCTTCCTCCCACCTTACGTCTTACATAATGCTCCTTCCTCTCGCCCCCTCCTCCAACATCCCACTCAGTGGACCTTGACTTCAGAGATGACACATGACGAATCTGGAATCTTCAATGTCGTCTAGTAAATACTTGTGGAGAGTCTCCCATGAATGTCACCTAGTTGCTGGGGATATAGCACTAAAGAGGACAGATAGAGAGGTCTTTGCCTGCATGGGATCTACAGCCTCTGGTGGAGGTGGGAGGGCAGACAGTAAACAAAAAACTAATGAAATAGCAGATAGTGAAAAGTCTCTGGAGGAAAGGAGGCAGTGCTAGGAGTGGAAGGTGGCTGGTTTAGACAGCATGGCCAGGGAAGGCGGCTCTGGGCAGAGACACGAATGAGATGAACCTGCAAAGAGATGGGGGAGAGCATTGCAGCCTGGACGGCCCAGTATGCAGTTATCAGCCACGGGCTGCTGCTGACACTTGAAGCATAGCTGGCCCAAATTTAGATGCACTACAAGTATGAACTACACACTGGATTTTCAGCACTTAGTAAAACAAAAAGAATGCAAAAAGTCTCGATAATGTTATATTAATTATATATTGAATGATAGTATTTTGGTTATGTTGATTTAAATAAATTATTAAGATTAATTTTACCTATTTCTCTAGCCTGGTCAACATGGTGAAACCCCGTCTCTACTAAAAATACAAACATTAGCTAGGCATAGTGGTGCATGCCTATAATCCCAGCTATTCGGGAGGCTGAGGCAGGAGAATCACTTGAACCCGGGAGGCAGAAGTTGCAGTGAGCCGAGATTGTGCCACTGCGCTCCCGCCTGGGTGACAGAGCAAGACTCTGTCTCAAAAAAAAAAAAAACAAAACTTACCTATTCCTTTTTGCTTCTTTAAGGTGGCTACCAGACACCTTGGTTTTAGCCCAGTGAGGCCCATGTTGGGTTCTAACCTGCAGTGCTGGGAATTTGTGTTGATTTAGGCCACTATGTTCGTGGTAGTTTGTTCCAGCAGCAGTACCCCTCCCATCCAGCCATCTTTTCCCTTATCCTGACTCTCTTCCCCCTCCCAGTCTCCTCAACACGTACGCCAAGTCCTCACTAGTTTCCCAAAGCCACCGGCTCCCCCAGAGCTCAGCAGAACTGACCGGGTGCTTCCCCCACAAAAATGAGGCAGTGAGAGCAACCTTCAGCCCCTGCCAACCTACAAACAGCACGTCCACACCCAAGCCCGCCTCCCTCCTCCAGGCTCCGAAGTCTCTCCTCCCTTCAGCCTGCCCTTCTCAAAGCCACCTTCAATACTTACCAAGCCACACCTCTGACCTTTTCTGTCTTCCCATTTTAGCCTTCAAAGTGGCTTCCCATCAGCCACAGGGTACACTCCCAATCCTCAGTATAACACATGAGAATGTTCAGGTCTGGCGCCTGCCTATGGCTCCAGCCTCATTCTTTTCTCCTGGACTCCTAACTTACGAACCAGCCACAGAGAATAGCCTATGCTTCTCCCCATGCTCGTGAGAGTGGTTTTTCCCTTCCTGCCGTGACTTATGTGGCTCTATCTAATGGATATGACCTCCTCCTGCCATTTCTCCCGGCCAAGGCTTACTCATTCTTACAGAGCCATCTTGGATACCATTTTCTCCAGGTAAACCGCCTAGGCCTACTCATCGCCTCTCCACACGCCCTTGTGTGTATCCTTACCTCTGCACTTGCCCTGTTATAATACTGTCTTTTTTTTAAGTCTTGCTGTGGTGCCCAGGCTGGAGTGCGTGATCTTGGCTCACTGCAACCTCTGCCTGCCAGGTTCAAGTGATTCTCCTGCCTCAGCCTCTTGAGTAGCTGGGATTATAGGCACCCACCACCACGCCCGGCTAATTTTTTTTTTTTTTTTTTTTTGAGACGGAGTCTCTGTCGCCCAGGCTGGAGTGCAATGGCACAATCTCGGCCCACTGCAACCTCTGCCTCCTAGGTTCAAGTGATTCTCCTGCCTCAGCCTCCTGAGTAGCTGGGATTACAGGCGCGCACCAGCATGTCTAGCTAATTTTTGTATTTTTTTAGTAGAGACAAGGTTTCACCATGTTGGCCAGGCTGGTCTCGAACTCCTGACCTTGTGATCCGCCCACCTCGGCCTCCCAACATGCTGGGATTACAGGCGCGAGGCACCGTGCCCAGCCTATAATGTCGTCTTTAACTCTCTGTCTCCCCCGTAGACTATGGGCTCCTTATGGCTGGTGACTGTATTTTATTCACTCTTTGTATCCCCAACTTCTAGCACAATGCCAGCCACCAAATTAATGTATGGCGAGTGTTTCTAGAACGAACATTAATCATGCGTTTATTTTCAAAGTCATGGGACTGTCACGAGCACAGACTGTCAGAACTGGAAGAGCGTTGTCTGGAAGGCCCTTCCAGATAATCTAGTCAACCTCCCCTGGCTTTACAAATGAGGAAACTGAGGCCCTGACAGTGCAGGTGCATGGCCAGACAGTAATTTAGTGGCCACACCAATATGAGGACCCATGTGGCCTGAATCTCAATCCAGGGCCCTTTGCTGTGGCTAAATGTAAAACCAAAAGCTTCTAAACGCATATATATATATATACACATAGAACCCACGTCCTTCGTTTGCTCCCCCTCTAGGAAGAGCTGCTTGGGGGCTCACAGGTTCATTTGATGACCTCAACAGGAGCAGAAAGCCAAACATACTTCTCCTGTGACTTGACTGAGTGGCCACTCGCTGGGCCCCTTAATGAAAAGTGCACTTTGCTAATGGCTGTCACTGCCCCCAAAGACATTAGAGTCAAGCGTGACTGTCACAGGACTCCACCAGTCAGACGGGTCTCTGTTGTGGTTGACGTCGCACTTGGGTCTCTGAGAGTCTGGTAGCCCATTTCCCATTGCAGGAGAAATCACTTGTAGTCAAACAGTGCCCAGACCAGGGCCCTCTTTAGGAAGGAAGTGGACTTCATGCTAAGCATGGAAGGATGGGCAGATTGCTGTCGACAGAGGCAGGAGAGAGCGGTCCAGAGGAAGAAAATGGCCCATGCAGAAGGTAGTTAGTGTTGAACATCCAACAACTGGGCAGAAGGGGGGAATGAAAAAGCACTGAGCCCCTACCGCAGGTCAGACACTGTGCTGAGTCAGATCCGTCCAAGCATTTCATGCTCCTAAGAGTGTTGTCAGGTCCGTGCTAGTATCTTCATTTTTCCAGGGGAAAGGACCACGGCTTGGAGGAGTTAAGAAATTTGACAAGATCTCCAAAGCCTATGTTCTTTGTGTTTGGGTCAGGCCAGGGCCTGACTCCTGATGGCCCTGAATGGCAGGCGGAGGTGTCTCATAAGCTGTGGTGAGTCACTGGAGGCACTAGAGCAGGGACATGCCACAATCAGAGCCAAGGCTCAGGTACACAAGATTGGCCAAGAAGTAATCCAGACTCCCGCCCTCCAGCCCTGACTCACCGAGGGTCCCGGAGCACGCTGCTGCCCTTCTCTGCCTATTGAGGAGCTGAGCAAATCCTCATTCATTTCTAAGATCACAAGAAAGCTGTAGGTATTTCCTGCAGCTGCCATAACAGATTACCATAAATGAGGTGGCAAAAACAACAACAATGTATCCTCACAATTTTGGAGGTTAGGAGAAGGCAGCATCCTTCCTTGCATCTTACTGGCTTCTGATGGCTGCCTGTCATCCTTGGTGTTCCTTGTTTTTTAGACATATTGCTCCAGTCTCTGCCTCTGGCCTCTCCTTCTTTGTCTTCTGCATATGCAGCCAAATGTTTCTCTTTCTAAAACAGTAGTTACTGGATTAGGGCCCGTCTAATCCAGTATGAGTTCATCTTCACTTGATTACATCTGCAAACACCCTTTTCCAAACCTGGTTCAGTGAGTGGCTCATGCCTGCAATCCCAATATTCAGGAGGCCCAGGCAGAAGGGTCATTGGAGCCCAGGAGTTTGAGACCAAGCCTGCACAACACAGTGAAACCTCATCTCAAAAAAAAAGACCTTTTTCCAAATAAAAGCACATCCACAAGTACTAGGGGTTAGGTCTCGCTCTGTTGCCCAGGCTGGAGTGCAGTGGCACTATCATAGCTCACCACAACCTCGACCTCCTGGGCTCAAGTAGTCCTCCCACCTCAGTCTCCTGAGTAGCTGGGAACACAGGCACACACCGCCACACCCAGCTAATTTTTTTTTTTTTTTTTACTTTTTTGTAGAGATGGGGTCTCACTATGTTGCCCAGGCTGGTCTCAAACTCCTGGCTCAAGTGATCCTCCCACCTCAGCCTCCCAAAATGCTGGGATTACATACAGGCATGAGCCACCAGTCCTGATCATGTCTTTTTAAGGGACACCATTAACTCAAAACAGAAGCCATGTTTCCAACAAAGCTCGCTGAAAATAAATAAATAAATAAATAAATAAAAAAGACAAAAGATCAAAACAGAGCCCATGACAGAAAATTGCAGGAGTGAGAGAGGACCAATAGACAAGTCAGAAGTCTACAAACTCTGGAGGTCACCGTGTGACCAAAGCTCCCAGAAATGTTCTCACCATGCCCCTTGTCTTGGAGCCTCTCCTTTCTGGGCTGCTTGCTTGGAACCTTGGATGAGGTTCGCACTTGGGTCTCTGAGAGTCTGGTAGCCCATTTCCCATTGCAGGAGAAATAACTTGTAGTCAAACAGTGCCCAGACCAGGGCCCTCTTTAGGAAGGAAGTGGACTTCATGCTAAGCCTGGAAGGATGGGCAGATTGCTGTAGACAGAGGCAGGAGAGAGCGGTCCAGAGGAAGAAGATGGCCCACGCAGAAGGTAGTTGTCCTGATGGACAACCTACCATCAGGAGTCAGGCCCTGGCCTGACCCAAACCAAAGAACACAGGCTTTGGAGATCCAAGCAGAAATGCAAGGTCACTAGAAGGAAGCCAAGAGTGATGAAACCATGAGCCTTGCAAGCAAGCCTTCTCCTCAGTGCCACCAAAGGCAGGGACCAGTCAAGATGGGTTTGTCCCCTCTGAAGATGGAAGGAGGAGAAATCATTACCCCTACATGATTAACTTTAAAGCAGAAACCATGGATCTTTCATTCAAACTGATTATTTTTAACATTTCCATTTGTGTTAGTAGTATCTGTGACTAATGATGGCAGAATTTGCTAAATGGTAGTTCGTGGTACCCTCAACTATCTCATGACAATGAAGGCAAGATGTACTCTTTTTCTCATGTTACATGGTGAAGGCACCACCCTTCTTTTGCCAACCTAGGCACCATTTCTGAGACCATCACTGTTCCCTTGCTATTTCAAATACTGGGATGAGGCAAGGGATAGCATAAAGAGGAAGAGAACTTACCAGGGCCAGGAATCTGTTAAGTACCTTAGCAGTTCTTTATTCCAACACCCACTTTGAGGCTTGAACCTGATGTAGAACATCTGACACCTGATTATCTGGCTTTTGCTTGAATACCTCTGGTGGCAGGGAGCTCATTACCTTACTAAGCTGTCCAGTATGTCTTTGAGCCCCTCTGATTGTAAGAAGTTTCCAACAAATTGAACCTAAAATTATAACCCTGTGATTTCTACCCATTTGTTCTTGTTGTTCTTGCCTTGTGTCTTCTCAGAACAGTCTTCTCTCCTTTCCCTACGACAGTCCTCCACATAAATGGAAATGGTTCCCACATACCCCCGGAGTCTCCCTCCTTAGGCTAGTCTCATTTCCATCACCTTTTCCTCATACAACATAGTTTTGCATTCCATCACCATCCAGGTTTACATGCATATATATATTAGTATATTTACTATGGGGAATTAAGGAGACAGATCACTTTCAGAGACAAAACATAGAATCCTGGTGGTCAGAAGCCCTCTTAATGGGGTAAGGTCTACCAGGTGGTATAGTTCATGGCTCCCTGACTTGAGCTCTTTAACCCTGGCTGAGTCTCTCTATTAGGCTGATCACCACTAAAGTGTAAGCTCTTCAGGGCAGGGAGTTTGTCCAATGCTGAATCCTCAGAGTCCTGTGATGAATGAATGAATGAGTGAATGAATGAATGGGAGAAACCTAGGACTTTCCATGTGCAGATTTTAGAGTTGGTAATTATTAATTCTACTTCTAGCCTCCTTTATTTTATTTTGCTTAACTTAACCCTAATGAGACTCAACTTCTACAGCTAAAAGTGCAGTAAAATAACAATACCCTTTTTCACTTGACTGTCAAGAGGGAAAAAGTAATTGCAAAGTCATCTGTGAATAAAAGACACTGGATATTCCATACACAACACGAGTTGAGAAAAAGTTCATGGGTTCAAATACATAGGATCTCGTGGCCTGTGTCACCAAAGCAAGAGGTCTTTTACACATTTCCTTACACAGGCAAGAAATCAATGTTTGAGCGCAGGGACTCAAATTAATAATTATAATAACCACCAATAAATGTCTGCTGACAGTAACGTGACTATGGTTGACAATATTGTGTTGTATATTTCAAAATAACTAGAAGAGAGGATTTTGAATGTTCTTACCACAAAGAAACGATAACTGAGGTGATGGATATGCTGAATACTCAGATTTGATTATTATACAATGTATACATGTATCGAAACCACCTCATACATACATACAATTATTATATGTCAATCAAAAAAGTTTTTAAAAATCTGCTGAATTATGAAACTCATGCGAGAATCCACCCATTTTCAATAGGGATAAACTGAGAATGGCAGATAATCATAGGGAGTTTCCCTACTGATTCAATTACGCTCTACAGAGGCTGCCAGATGTCCATTTTCACAACTCTCAGCCTTGTTCAAACTGTTTTAATGTCCTTGTAGAAGGAGGTGGTGTATCGTACAGGAAAGAAGGAGAGACCAGACTGCAAGCTCGCCTTGGAACAACTTTTCTGCCACCAACTCATTTTTGGCCAAAGTATGAAAGGAAAAACAAAACAGAAACCAACCCACTCTTTCCTCTCCTTCCTCAGACAGGTGTGGAGCCCAGAGGCACAACAGTGTGGACCTGGAGAGCTGAAAGCAACTCCAAAGTCTGTTGCTGGGTGTTGGTTTCAGAGCTTGTAAGTACATTTGTTGAGACGCGGTAGAAATCAAGCATTTTGCAACCCCGTGAATAGGGGACACTCCCTGTGCCACTATTTAGAAGCTGGGTGCCAGGCTTCCAATCCACAAATCAATGCAGCCTCCTCCAGGAGCCAGCTTTTCAGAGAATCCTGGCTTTAACGGAAGTGTTCAGCTATGTGGGGAATCGGGAGGATCTGACCCATCTTCCAGTCACAAGCCTGGTGGGTGAGAGTTTCCGCTGGCGTGAGAAAGCAGTGACAGGGGTTCGGCTAGGTAGTGTTGTTCCTGAAGTGTGTGGGTGAAATGGGTTCTGCAGTTGGAGGGCAGGGACCTGGACTGATTCATCTTTGCAACCCCCTCACTTGGGCAGCAGCCAGCACCTTGCTCCACCCTCCATCGCCACCATCATCACTCCCCCACAATCTTACCTCCTTCCTTTTAATCTGGGTCCCATGATCTTGTCTCATCAACACCCTCAATTCCCTTCCTCCTTGTCCTTCTCACTGAACAATTATCCAGCTGGGATTTCACCTTCATTGCTTAGTTTTTGGGGAAAGAAAATGTGTTCAGCTGTGCCAGATGGTACCCCCACAAATTACTAGGCAACGACCTTGCAGCATTATCTCATTTGTTACCTCTTCAGGACAGGAATTGTTATGAGCCTCATTAACCAGATAAGAAGACTGAGACTCAATTGTCTGTCATTGTTAGATTTTCGTAACGTCTTGGGAGAAATATTAGAATTGTCTATGCTTTTCTTGTCAGCTAGCAGTAGTTGCTGCTAATTAAATCTTTATGACCTTTTGACTCCTCACCACTCCTGATTATCACTTTGGTTTATTTGGTCAAGTTTTTTTTTTGTTTTTTTTTTTTTCTTTTTGAGACGAAATTTCGCTCTTGTTGCCCAGGCTGGAGTGCAGTGGCACGATCTGGGTTCACTGCAACCTCCGTCTCCCGGGTTCAAACAATTCTCCTGCCTCAGCCTCCTGAGTAGCTGGGATTACAGGTGCGTGCCACCACACCGGGCTGATTTTTGTATTTTTAGTAGAGACAGGGTTTCACCATGTTGGCCAGGCTGGTCTCAAACTCCTGACCTCAGGTGACCCACCCGCCTCAGCCTCCCAAAGTGCTGGGATTTCGGGCATGAGCCACCGCGCCTGGTCTTATTTGGTCAAGATTTTTAAAGCCCTTAGAAAAGTAACAATGGAAAACCAAAGTGTTTATTTTCTCCAGAGGTGACAAAATCTGGAAAAAGAAACTAGGATGAAGTCCCAAGTTCCTGGTTGAGCTCTAGGAATGAGATGGCGAGTTTCTTTATCTCACCTACTAGTATTATTATTAAAATGTGAAATCTACCCAATCTTACTTCATGAGTGTTTGACCTTTAACCACTTAGCTCTGGAGAGAATGCCAGGAGCTGTCTGCTAATTCTATTTCATGGGTCTTCTTCATATCTTACTTCTGGAGATTATGTGTAGGATTTTAAAGATACACTGTTTCTAAATTGGGAAATGGGAGAAACGATGTTCTGATGCATTCCTTTGCTCATCTGTGAGCACTGCCTCCTCAAAGCGTTGCCAACTACTTCACGGCTTGTCAGTAGTCCCTTGGGCACTTCCCAAAACTCATTTCAATTCAGTAAGAGGGGTAAGGTGTAGCACACAGAAGGCCTGGCAGGGAATTCAGAATGGGTGGGAGTCTGGACCCAGTTTCGCCTGATGCTAACTTGCTATGACTGACCTTTAGCCAGTCCACTTCTGTGTCTTCATTTGCACCAGAAAAGAGTGGATTACGCTTGCTACTCAAAGTGTGACCCAGGGACCAGTAGCATGGGTATCACCTGGAAGCTTGTTAGAGCCACAGGCCTCACCCCAGAACTTATGAATCAGTATCTGTATGTTAACAAGATTCCCAGGGGATTTATATGCACATTAAAGTGTGAAAAGCCCTGGGTTAAATGGATTCTTGATCCTATGATTTCTTTTATTTCTTTTTGGCTGTTGTTTTGACAAGTAAAAATTGTTTATTACTTATGTTGTACCGCATGTTTTGATATATGTGTACATTGCGGAATGGCTAAATCAAGCTATGCTAGGTATATATGCATTACCTTGATCCTATGATTTAAAAATACATGTTTGGCCAGGCGCAGTGCCTCACACCTGTAATCCTAGCACTTTGGGAGGCCGAGGCGGGCGATCACCTGAGGTCAGGAGTTCGAGACCAGCCTGGCCAACATGGCCAAACCCTGTCTCTACTAAAAATACAAAAATTAGCTGGGTGTGGTGGCATGCGTCTGTAATTCTCGCTACTCGGGAGGCTGAGGCAGGAGAATCACTTGAACCCGGGAAGCAGAGGTTGCAGTGAGCCGAGATCACGCCATTGTGCTCCAGCCTGGGGGACACCGAGACTCTGTCTCAAAAAATAAAAATAAATAAATAATACATGTTAACGACCCTCATTCCCCGCTCTCCCCAGGGGTGTACAGGCTAGTGACAAGAATTGGGTTTGACTCCTGACACTGCACGCACTCCATCTACGACTTGCTCAAGCTGCTTCCTCTCTCTACGCATTAAAACAAAGAGATGGTTCTCCAGATCAATGAGAATGTAGTTCACCAGCACACAGCCACTCTAAACTGACTTTCTATTATTCCCATTCTAGGGAAATCAAACATTCAAGTGAGGAACAAAAGCCCAGGCCTCTAGGAGTGGAGCTGGCTCACTGCTTTCACTTTCATTTTAATTATTTTTAACAAGGGTAATGAAATTGTAACTAGAACCGTTTAAACATTTTTTTTCTTTGAAATAAAGCGTAAGTCACTTCCTGTTGGCTTTTCCTACAACCTTGCCAAGCTCTGGAAATAGTATTCAGCCTCTCATTCCAAATTCACATCCAGGCGAAGACTTTTCTCCCCATTTCGCAGCTGGGGACGGCTAGGTAAACAAAAACTTAGTTGCTGTGCTGGACCTCGGAGAGACCACACCTTGCTGGACCTCGGAGAAACCACACCTTGGGACGCCAGCTGAAAACCAGGGCTGGGAAACTCCCCCGTCCCAGCGCCACCGAAACACTCTTCCTCCGAGTCTCCGCGTCCTCCTGACGGAAGCGGCGGGAGACGGAGCTAGTGACGCGAATAGGAACCGCCATGTTTCCGAGGTGCTCTAGTTTCTCGCCGGACGCTAAAGACCGACGCACAAATTAAGAATGGACCATTCTTTTAACTCAGTCATTTATCCAAACTGGAGACAGTCGCCAGGAAATCTGTAGAAAAGTTCCCAGAACCATTTTTTCACTTATATTCTATAATACTGGCAAGACCGAGACTTAAAAAGAGCACTTTAGAACAAGTCATTCTGCTTTCCCCTCTCAAGTTTGAGCCTGAACGACTTGGGCTCGCTTATCGTCACTTCCGGGGATCTAACTGTGAATCCCGGAAGCTGCACGCGCGGAGCGGGGAAGCTTCGTCCAGCGGTCGTGTTGCCATGGGCCGGAGGAGAGCCCCGGCTGGTGGGTCGCTGGGACGGGCCCTTATGCGCCATCAGACTCAGCGGAGCCGAGGCCATCGCCACACTGACTCCTGGGTAAGACAGACCATGTCATCTTTCTTATCTTTTCTGTCTAGCCTGAGTGCTGCAAAATTCGGGGTCAAAAGTCAGATAAGTTTTGCAGGAGGGACTCCTCAGCCGGGTTTTGAGGGATGAGTTAGAGTTTCTGCCAAGCCGAGTAGCAGGCCCTCCTCCTGTCAAGGCCCGGAACACAAAGGTAGGAGAAGCTTGAAAGAAGAGTTAGTGTGGTGATGAGGCGTGGAGAGAGAATCTGAAGAGTCTTCAATGCCAGGTCTTGAGTACGTTTGGGTTTTGCCCTAGAAGCCACTGAAGTGCTTGGAACTTTCAGAGCAGGAAAAAGACAAAACATATTTTTGTATTGATTTGTTCAAAGAATGGGTCCTCCAGAAGCGGTTGGTTACTGCCAGAAATGTAAAATAATTCAGATCCTTGCTTCACCCTTGCGAAGCACCCCCTAGTGGTTTAGCTCAAAGATAAATCATTCATTTTTCAGGTGTGACAGGACCTAATATTTTACTAGGTTATAGAAGGATCTTTAAAAAAATGAATGAAGTGATTTGGCTTGTGTTCATCATTCTAGTTGTTATTTTCACCATTCTTTCCCCCAGGAATGAATGAGAACATATTGAGTGCTAAGATCGTGTGCTAAATTTAGTTAAACATGTCCCTGGAGCTAAGTAACCGTGTGCCACTGTCACACCAGCTGACTTTCATCCATATCGTCTGTAGAGTAAACAGTATAGAGTGCTTATCAGTATTCATCAGGTCAGAGTTACTCTGGACATTAGATTACTGGTAATTTTTATTAGTTTTGAAGCATCTTGTTATTAATGAGGCCTTTTAGGAAATAGTGGGAAGATTGAACATGAATGGTAAAGAATTGGATCCTAATTCCTTATTTTTGCTGATTCTATGCCCATTTAAACTTTTGGCCCTTAATATTTATTTATTCATTCATCATTCAGTCATTCATTTTTAGAGACAGGGTCACACTCAGGCTAGAGTGCCAGCGCTGTGATCATGATTCACCAATTCACTACAGTCTCAAACTTCTGGGCACAAATGATCCCCCTGCCTCAGTCTCTGAGTAGCTGGCATTACAGGTGCACACCATCAGGCCTGGTTGTTTGTTTTTTTTGTTTGTTTGTTTGTTTTGGAGAGACGGCGTCTTGCTATGTTGCCCAGGCTGATCTCAAACTCCTGGCCTGAAGCAATCCTCCTGCCTTAGCCTCTTGAGGAGCTGGGGTTACAGGCACAAACCACCATGCCTGGCAATTTTTTTTATTTGTATCTATACTAAGTATATAGCTTAGGGTGATGGTTATCAAACTCTGGGTTGTGTCTGGAAATCAATTTAGTGGTTTGCAGCTAGCTTTTTTGTTTTGTTTTTATTTTTTCCCCAGCAAAATAGAGAAAAATCAGATTGTTGCATGTAATAGGGTGTGGTTTCAGTATTCTTCCGTTGCCATTTTACTGTACTGAATGGTACTTGAATGCTTGTATCATTATATGTACATACACCTTTGGGTCACTATGTAAGATGTATTTCTTATTGTGGGACTATATCAAATAAAGTTTTGACTAATTTTGACTAGTAGAGTCAGACAATCTGGGTTCAAGTTCTACCTCTGCCATTTAGTTTTCGACTATAGGCAAGTTATTTTATCTGTTGAAGCCTTAGTTTCATCATCAGTAAAATGGAAATACAATGAAATTCACCTCAAAAGATTTTGAAAATTAATGAAATGGTGAAAGGGAACTGCCTATTATGAGGTAAGAACGTGCTCCTTTAAATATTAACTATCAGTAGTATTGATTCTAAAGGGACTACAACCACCCTCAAGACCAGAGACTAGTTGCAAGGAATTTTAGAGCTTATTGGATGCCAAGAGCAGAAGAGAGCGGCTGTATTTATCACCCTGTGTTTTTTCATAGTTGCACACAAGTGAACTCAATGATGGCTATGATTGGGGTCGTCTTAATCTTCAGTCCGTGACTGAAGAGAGCTCCCTTGATGACTTCCTTGCTACTGCAGAACTTGCAGGAACAGAGTTTGTAGCTGGTAAGTTGTTTATTGCTGAGTGCATGTGACACTGTCACATTTCCATCTGGGGCTGAGGTTTTGTTTTTTTTTTTTTGAGACAGAGTATTGCTCTGTCACCCAGGCTGAAGTGCAGTGGTGCAATATCGGCTCACTGCAGCTCTGCCTCCTGGGTTCAAGTGATTCTCCTTCCTCAGCCTCCCGAGTAGCTGGGACTACAGGCACACGCCGCCACAGCCAGCTAATTTTTGTATTTTTAGTAGAAACAGGGTTTCACCATGTTGGCCAGGATGGTCTTGATCTCCTGACCTCGTGATCCACCCGCCTTGGCCTCCCAAAGTGCTGGGATTACAGGTGTGAGCCACCGCACCCAGCCTGAGTCTTGAACAATGAGTAGATGTTAGAAGAACAGATGAGATAAGACCTTTTACTCAGACGGGCAGAGGACTCGAGCAAAGATGTGAAGCAGCAGCCAACTTTGTTCAGAAAATGGCTAGAAGTTTGGCTTTGCAGGTGCAGGGGCTGGGATGTGATGGGCACAGGTGCTGAGGAGGTGGGCAAGGGCCAAATTCTGGAGAGAACAAAGGTTTAAGGGAGGCTTTACAGGGCTTTAAGCAAGTGTGCAACATGATTTCAGATTTCATTTTTTTAGTGTTTTTTGGGGGGATGTGTGGGTTCCAGCTTTAATGAGCTATACAATTGGCAACTAAAAATTGTATACAGTTACAGTATATAGTGTGATGTTTGGTTATATGTATGTATTGTGAAATGATTACTAAAATCAAGTAATTAACGTATCCATCACCTCACATTGTTTTTTTGTGTGTGTGGTGAGAACAAGATACATACTCTCTTAGCAAATTTCATATTATTAACTAGCAAATGTGTTATTATTAACTATGGACACCAAGCTGTACATTAGATCTCCAGAACTTACTCATCTTGCCTCAGTAAAACTTAATTGTTTGACCAGTATCCTCCTATTTCCCCCACTCCCTAATCTCTGGTAACCACCATTTTCTCTCTGCTTCTATGAGCTCGACTTTATTCCACACATAAGTGAGATCATGCGGTATTTGTCTTTCTGTGCCTGGGTTATTTCGCATGGCATAGTGGTTCATTCATGTTGTCACAAGTGTCAAGATTTCCCTCTTTTGTAATGCTGAATAGTATTCCACTGTATACATACATATACCACGTTTTCTTTATCCATTCATACGTTGATGGGCATTGAGGTTGGTTCCATGTCTTGGCTATTGTGAATAGCGCCGCAGGGAACATGGGAGTGCAGGTATGTCTAATGAGTACATGAGATTTCATTTTTTAAAAGATCACTGATGAATTTTAAGGAAGCAAGATGAGTTAGGAGACCGTATCACTTTAGTCTAGCAGGATAAACAGGCCAGAACTGAAATAGAGGTAGTAGAAGAAGGGAGAAAATAAGAGGAACAAGAACACTTAAGGAGCTAGAGTAAACCAGACTGGATGGAGAGGGAGCGTAAGTGAAAAAGAGTGAAGGGACAAAAATAAACTCCTGGGTTTCACAGTGAAATACCACTTCACCCACTAGGATAGCTAAAATAAAAGAGACTATAACAAATGTTGGTGAGGATGTAGAGAAATTATAACATCATACATTGCTGTGGGAGTATAAAATGGTATAGCTGTTTTATAAAAAAATTTTGGCAGTTCCTCAAAAGGTAAAACATGGAATTACCATCTGATCCAGCAGTCCCACTCCTGGGTATATGCCCGAAAGAAATGAAAACACGTCTACACAAAAATATGTGCATGTGTATTCATAGCAGCATTATTCGTAATCACCAAAAAGAGGAAACACCAAAAAGTCCTAAACAGGCAAATCTACAGAAAGTAGATGATTTCCACCAGGTACCTGGGGATGCACGGTGACTGCTAATGGGTAAAGCTTTCTTTTTGGGGTGATGAAAATATTCTAAAATGGATTGTGGCGATGGCTGCACAACTCTGTGAATATACTGAAAATCATTGAATTGCATGCTTTAGTGGGTGGATTGTATAGTATGTGAATCATATCTTAGTAAAGCTATATATATATATATATATATATATATATATATTTTTTTTTTTTTTTTTTTTTTTTTTTTTTTTTGAGATGGAATCTCTCTTGTCGCCCAGGCTGGAGTGCAGTGGTGTGATCTCAGCTCACTGCAACCTCTGCCTCCCGGGTTCAAGTGGTTCTCCTGCCTCAGCCTCCTGAGTAGCAGAGATTACAGGCATGTGCCACCACCCCCGGCTAATTTTTGTATTTTTACTAGAGACGGGGTTTTACCATGTAGGCCAGGCTGGTCTCGAACTCCTGACCTTGTGATCCGCCCACCTTGCCTTCCCAAAGTGCTGGGATTACAGGCGTGAGCCACTGCACCCAGCTGCTATTTTCTTCTTAAAGTCGTTAGTAATCTCTGCCAGAACAGTTTTAGTGGAGTGATAGAGCCACAGCTGGAATCTAGAGAAACAGGAAGTGGGAGGTGAGGAAGTCAAGGAATGAGCAAGTTGTATTCTCCTGAGATGGCTGACTACGGCAGGGAAAGTGTAAGGGTGTGTGTGAGAAGGATTAGGGTTAATGGTAGTATGTTCTTAGGTTATGGGGTGAGACAGTAGAGAGGGAAGTTGGAAAGATTTGTTTTGGCAGTATCTGTTAGAAGTTTACAGTTGCAGGCCGGGCACGGTGGCTCATGCCTGTAACCCCAGCACTTTGGGAGGCCGAGGCGGGCGGATCACCTGAGGTCAGTAGTTCGAGACCAGCCTGGCCAACATGGCAAAACCCCGTCTCTACTAAAAATACAAAAATTAGCCGGGCGTGGTGGTGCGGGCCTGTAGTCCCAGCTACTCAGGAGGCTGAGTTGGGAGAATTGCTTGAGGTAGCAGTGAACCGAGACTGTGCCACTTCACTCCAGCCTGGCTGACAGAGTGAGACCCTGTCTCAAAAAAAAAAAAAAAGAAAAGAAAAGAAAGCAAGTTTACATACAGTTGCATATCCTATGAGCCAGCACCTCTACTTCTCAGCGTCTACCCCAGAGCAGCAGAATTGCCCGGAGAACTCTTTCATACAGATTCGTGGCCCTATCCTCTAGACTCTAGAGCATCTATTCAGTCAGTGGGGGTTAGAGCTGGAGCATTTACATTTTTAACAAGCTCCCAGATGATGCTGTATTTTAATAATGAAAACTTGGAAACTGAATGTTCAGTAGCAGGAAAAATGCGATATAGACACAGTATGAAATACTGTGTGGCAGTCAAAAAGAATGTAGTAACTCTGGATAGTTATTTGGTATAAAACTTCATTTGGGAATAATAATTTACCCAAGGCTAGAAGAATCTAAATCAAGAAATCTTAAGTTCTCTTAGGCTCTCATTTTTAGTTTTCTAAGTTTATCAGTGTGACCAAACACTCTGTATCTATATTGCCTCTTAAGTAATAGTACTTTTCTTTATTTGAACAGAGAAACTTAATATTAAGTTTGTGCCTGCTGAGGCTAGAACTGGACTACTGTCTTTCCAGGAGAGCCAGAGAATTAAGAAGCTCCATGAAGAAAACAAACAGTTCTTGTGTATACCGAGGAGGTGAGTTGAAGAAGAATTTAGAATGCCACAAAACATACGAGGCTGCTGAGTATTCATTTTTTAAATTGCTTCTTTTTCTCAGCTGCCATTATTAGATCCAAATTCCCTATTTTATTTTGGTTACTTATGTGAGGAATTTTTTTCCTTCTATGATTGTTTCAGACCAAAGTGGAACCAAAATACTACCCCAGAAGAACTCAAACAAGCAGAGAAAGATAACTTTCTAGAATGGAGACGTCAGCTTGTCCGGTGAGTATTATAGACTCTATGAAGGCTTACTTTGAAATCCTGAGTTTAGACATTTGGCGTGCTTACACAGCCATTTGCATTTTGAAGTTTTGATTCTTTTAAAAAGGAAATGGTAGCATTCTGCTAACAAGTGCAAATAGATGTATGCAAAAACAAGACTGCTAGGTGCATATGCATCCTTGCACAGAGATAGTGAGCTGGTTACTCTGCTCAGTTCCGGGCCTTTGCCTTTCATTCCCTTCTTTGGCCATTGGGCATCCTGGAGTTGATCTCTGCTCTCCTGCACATTTTTCCAGTACGAGTGTGGGAAAGAAATGACTTTGTGTGATAGGTAAACTTCCAGGGCATAAATAGCTTCAGGAAAAAATTTGAATTTGGTGGAGTATTGTCTAAATAAATAGTATTTTTATGGTGTCTCAGCAGGAAATATATAAAATAATCTGACTCTGGATATTTGTGCACAGTACTTATTTTTAATGTAATAAATTTGAGCACGTACACTGCTAAAAATTGTCTATTATAATCTGGCAAATATATAAACTTCTCATTCAAAAACTAGGCTAGAAGAGGAACAGAAGCTGATATTGACTCCATTTGAACGAAATTTGGACTTTTGGCGCCAGCTCTGGAGAGTCATTGAGAGAAGGTGAATTATCATTTTCTTTTGTGTAATAAAGACATTGCAGTGAAGCTATATTTTATTTGGATGTTGATATAGGCTTATAGGCTCAGGGTATGGGGAATTAAGCTATGCAGAGGGTTACTGAGAATTATTATAAAAACACAATATGATACTACCATATATTTTGTATAGATTTTTTTGTTGTTAGATGAATATGTTGTAAGTGTGTGAGAATAATGAACATTTTCTGTAAGATGAATTCTGAAGCACCTATATAGATATTTTAGCAAATGTATATTTAGTTTCTACTGGTAATGTGGAAAATATGGATACGAAAAAGAGTTAAGTTCCTGCCTGCAAAGAGCATCTATGTTACGGGGAGAGGCAAATGTCAAAGCTCCTGTCAGCCGAGTTACACCATGTTCAGCTAAATGCTAAGCAAAGCACCAGGCACCAGGGACACACAGATGAATGAATGCAATTCTTGCACTCAGAGAACTTAATACATAGTAAAATACAGAGAGCAGTATGATTCCTGCTTTGCTGCAGATAGAAAGGCAGTGGGCTGAGTCATAGCAGAGGAAGGAGCGGTTGATAAGTATTGAGGAAATCACGGGGTGGTTTTTATTTTTTTTTAACTGGGCTCTGAAAAGAAGAGAATGATTTTGACAAATTGAGAATGGGAGATTTTTATTCTTTTTCATGTAACACTAAGGAGGATTCCTGATTGTTAGAAGTTGATGAATCACCTATCTCTAATCTCACCTCTTTGGTGTAGTTAAAAGGTTTTTGTTTTCCTCAAAGAGTTTCTGAATTACTTTCAAGGATGCCATAAATGAACCTTATATTTGAAATGATGTTTTTCAACAGGGACCCTTCAGGCTGTTTTTTTTTTTTTCCTTTGAAATCTATAAAGTGAACCTAGTAAGAACACTAGGAAATAATGCTTTAATTGGGATTCTCAGAAAAGAATCTTATCACATTTAGCATTGTTATTAAGAAAACAGGGCCCAGCACGGTGGCTCACGCCTGTAATCCCCACACTTTAGGAGGTCGAGGCGGGTGGATCACTTGAAGTCAGGAGTTCGATACCAGCCTGAGCAACGTGGTGAAACCCCCGTCCCTACTAAAAATACAAAAATTAGCCAGGCTTGGCTACTACTTGGGAACCTGAGGCAGGAGAATCACTTGAACCCAGGAGGTGGAGGTTGCAGTGAGCCGAGATCGCACCACTGCACTCCAGCCTGGGTGACAGAGCGAGACTCTGTCTCCAAAAAAAAGAAAACAGTACTTGGACTAAACTTGTAAAAGTCACTTACATTTCTTATTAGGGTGATGACAATTAAAGTCACTTGAATGCCCCCATCCTCTGTTCTCTGTGGGTACAGAAAGGGCTCTTGAGCTGGGATGTGGGGAGGTCAGAGAGGCAAGGCAAATCTCTAAGGCGGAAGAAGGGAAAGGCTTTCTGCTGGTTATGGGTCCATGCACGCTCCTTTTACTCAAGCTTGAGGAGGGCTTCAGAAGACCCACAGTCATTCTCCTGGGGAGCTGGGGAACTGCTGTGGAGCAGAGTAGCCTCCTCTTTGGTGCCTCCTTGGTAGTTGAGGCTGTGTACTCCTGAGAATGCCCGTTTTCTAATTTCTGAAGAGAAGTGGTAACAAGCGCGGAAGTACTGCAGCCCGGACCTTGAGGGCAGTCCCCTCCATCTTCACACTTAATTACAGTTTTTGTTTTGTTTTCAGATTCTGTCCTACTTCCTATATTATCTATCTTTCCTCTTTGTTCCTTTTCTTTTTCTCCTGGTTTCTGACTTTTACGGAAGAGGCCTTCCTCAGGTGTCTAGTGGTGTTTATCTGTCTCTAAGAACAAAGCATTACAAAGCCGGTTGACAAGCCTACCTGTTTAGGTGGAATTTGCCAACTGGTGAGCTTCGCTGTGGGGTACCTGGGCAGGGGTCAGTTTTATTTTGTTGGAATAACCCAAGATGTTAAGATCTATAGGTCTTTTCCCCAGAGCCAGTCAGTTTTTTGTGTGTGTGGTTTTGTTTTGTTTTGTTTTTTGAGACGGACTTTCGCTCTTGTTGTCCAGGCTGGAGTGCAATGGCACGATCTCGGCTCACTGCAACCTCCGCCTCCCGGGTTCAAGCGATTCTCTTGCCTCAGCCTCCCGAGTAGCTGGGATTACAGGCACGCGCCACCACGCCTGGCTAATTTTGTATTTTTAGTAGAGACGGGGTTTCTCCATGTTGGCCAGGCTGTTTTCGAACTCCTGACCTCAGGTGATCCATCCGCCTCAGCCTCCCAAAGTGCTGGGGTTACAGGCGTGAGCCACTGTGCCTGGTGCCAGTCAGTTTTTAAAAAGAAGAATGATCTCCTGCCAGGAAAGGGGCAGGAGGTGGTATAATACAAGCGTGCTGGGCATCTTCACAGTTCAGTATCTTCATAGGCTTACGCTGAATTCCCCTTTTTGCACTATGGCAACTCTCCCATTTTCTCTGTGCCTGAGGTCCCAGTCCTGGAGCTTCTCAAGTTCATTTTCTCCATAATAAACCCTAGCCTTCTGCTGTTGGGGTGGGGAATGGGGGCTGCGTGGTGGGTTGCAGTTGCTTCGCTGAATGGAACAGGGTAGCCGACCTACGAGGTCACTGTTCAGACGGATTACAGGCGTGGGCCTCGTTCTTGCCTCATTCTTGCCCTTGAGAGAGCTGATGCTTCTAATCCTGGGCTTTCTTGGGTGTCAGGGGCATGAACAGGTTTGCTTCTTGTTGGTTTGACATTTGGTTGCTGCCGTTCTTTTTCTTTATCCTAATGGGTTTCAGCCTTTGTTTTTGTAGGTTTTGAGAGGGAGCAGAGGTAACCATCTGTGTTCAGTTTAACAGGAAGCCCCTCTTACACTGTTTCTGTCCCTAATAATTTCCCAAGTGAGGCTGTACATGTTGAAACTTCTAGCTTCAGCTTGGATTACAGTATTATTTGCTCTTATTTTTGTTATGTGATATTTCTCCTTTTTTTAAATAAGAGAACCTGTTTTCTAGCTCAAGGAATATAGTTATATGAAAGTGGATCTGAGTTACATAGAAATATTTATTTAAAAATGACTGCCACTACATCTTTGAATGGGAAATATTTATTGATGTCTTCTCCACAGCAGATGTCTCCTGTTTGGTAACAGCCTGGCTAAACCATCTGCCTCTTTAATTCTAATAGTAGTTATCAGAAAAGATTAGATGTATAACATGTCATTGAAATGCAGGAAACCGCAGAGGCACTGAGGGCGGAACACTGTCTTCCAGTAAGATAAGGCACTTCCATTGTGCTGTGTAGACCCTTCCTGCTACATGGCTGGCACTTTGCTCTGCATCCTCACTCAGCACATGAAGCAGCTGTCTTGAAATGTCTTTTCTTCCTGGTGTTTCTAAACTGATGGTTCTTCCTGCATGTTCGGTATGTAGACATAATGTTTGCAGACATTGTGGTTTTAGTTGATTAGGCTTTTGTCCGTTTTTTTGTAATCATTTTTCATCTACTATTAAATATCCAGTTTGAAAGTGCATTACTACCTTAAAGAAGGAAATACTAGAACCAGCTTAACTAGAGAACTTAAAATACAATTTGTCCAAAATTAGCAAGTCTGTGAGTTTCTTTGTGTCACAGGATTATGCTGACATTTAACTGTCCTAAAAGAAAATGCACTTTTAATTGTCAAAAGAATGTCCTAAATGGTAACCTTAATTCGTTGGAATTTAGCATAGTTGCAAAGTTGCCTCAGAAAAGGCTGGTTAACAGAATAAGGATTTTGGGGAGACTCCGCCATGAGGGATTCATGCATCTGTAGCTTATTTCCTTCCAGCAGCAGTCACGGTGGGTCTTTATAACATCTAGCTCAGAGGCTGAAGGAAGGGAGGAGCCTCCCAGAGAAGGGAATTTTTTTTTCTCCTTGCAGTGCTGGACACCTGTAGTCCCCACTATATTTGTGAGGGATTTGAGGGGCTTGCCACCAGCTGCAGAAAGTTATCTTATTGCTGTACCTTCTTATATGTGATGGAAGAGGTTGGACTTGCCATTCCTGCTTCAGCCGGGCAACCTTAAGTTCATACTTTCCTGTTTTGTCTTTTTGCTATTTAAACACATTGTTGGAATTGGTGGATGATTGTTTGCCAAAAATATGCTTTCTTCCTTGTTATTCCTGGGTTTAAATAACATACTAGGTTCAATAGTGGCAGCTGTCAACAAGTGATTTACTAGTTTTCTTTTGAGGCCTTAACATGAGGGCAGATTAGGGATTGAATATTTAGTAGACTTTGCCTTGGAGTGAAGTGTTTGGAATACTCTTTTGTCTCACCAGGAGAGTTTGATAGAAGTACGGTGGATGTCTTAGCAATGAAACATCACCCGAACCCCTCTAGGCTGTATGACAGCAATAGCACATTATGATTAAGAGCATCACCTCTGGTCCAGGCTGCCTGGGCTCCCATTCTGGCTGTGTTACTTACTAGCTGGTGGCCTTGGGCAAGTTACTTAACTGCCCTGAGCCTTAAGTCACTCATATATAAACCGGGAATAATTATACCTTAAAAAGTTAATATATGTCCAGTGCTTAATATAGTGCCAGGGTTTGCTACTCTGGCCGTTACTATGTGGTTAGTAAAATCCCTTTCACTTCACAGTGATTGGTCTGTCTTGTGTTTGCTTTTCAGTGATATTGTGGTCCAGATAGTAGATGCTCGAAACCCACTCCTGTTTAGATGTGAAGATTTGGTAAGTCAAGTTTGACAAAATTCAAACATCAGTCCTTTGAGTAGCAGTGAGAGGACCCCATCACTCAGCAGTGACTGCAGGCTTACGTTCTGCCCTCTCCGGCTTTGTTTCATGAGGCCTTCCCTCCTTCCAAGGTCAGGAGCTTGCATAATGCACTGTTGAGACAGATGTTTTCTCAGACAATTGTTTCCATCTGCAGGAAGGCACAGACACGTAAATGAGCTTTCTAGCGTTTAGTTTAGAAGCCACTTAAGGCATTTGCCGGTTTCCCATTTTTCAGGAAACACCAGTTGAAAAAGCATTTTATTTATTTTAGCATATTGCTGGTCACTTCATTTTTAATTTATCCCATAAAGTTCTGTCTTCTCACACTTTAGTTATGACTCCCTGTGGTATTTTACAAGTGAACTAAGTTTATGAAACACCACAGGGGTTAATAACTAACGTGTGAGAATCCCATGAAATAATGTAATATAGCTTTGGGTTAGTTAGCAAAACATTGTATAATATGTGAGGTATTCATATTTCTTTTTGAGAACCGTAATGCATATTATTATTATTTATTTATTTATTACTGTCTTATATATCTAATTTTTTGTAGAGACAGGATCTTGTCATGTTGCCCAGGCTGGTCTCGAACTCCTGGGCTCAAGCAATCCTCCCTCCTCCGCCTCCCAAAGTGCTGGAATTACAGGCGTGAGCCCCCATGCCTGGCCCAGATTATTTTTAAACCCACTGGTGCATAACAAAAATATTAATGATGGAACTTCTTTTCAAAGCTTACTGAAAGGATTAGTATAATGTGTCATGATTAAAAATGTTTAAATTAGGAAATGATTTAAAATGGGGGCAGTAAAAACTTGTATTGGGATCTTTAATATAATTAGCCTCATTTTTTACTTGTTTGAAGAGGTCTTTCTAAATCTCTTTGTCTTGCTTAGGAATGTTATGTGAAAGAAATAGATGCCGATAAGGAGAATGTCATTCTGATCAACAAGGCAGACTTGCTGACTGCTGAGCAGCGGAGTGCCTGGGCCACGTACTTTGAAAAAGAAGATGTGAAGGTTATTTTCTGGTCAGCTTTGGCCGGAGCCATTCACCTGAATGGTGACTCTGAGGTAACCTGAGGGACATTTTAGGTTGGGTTTCAAAGAGGGGGATTTTGATTTCTCATTAATGTGCTTCGTTTGTGTTTTGTTTATTCTTATTGAAAATTTGTGGGAATTAGAGTTTTTCCCCTGTGTGCTGGATTAGGATGACTTATAGAAAGTAAATCACAAAGTTACTTTCTCTGTGGTTGTTGGACAGTCTGACATCTCCAGTGTTGTTACACACTGATATTAGCTGTATTTTTTAATTTTGTTAAAAGCTTGTAGACAGGAAATTGAATAATAAGTTCCACAGTGACCCTGTAACTGCTTTTAAGAGAAGTCAGAACACAAGGGTACAACTAAAGGATGTAGTCAGTTCTCAGGACTTGATTAGAATCTCTTTTGACTTTGTTTTGAAAACAGAGAAACTAACCCTAAATTAAGATATACCACATTATTTTATCTTTTAGCCCAAATTTTGCAAAAGTAGTTTGGGCTTTATTTTTACTTTTGAATAAAGTAATATCTATAAGAGGGCCAGGCGCTGTGGCTCACTCCTGTAATCCCAGCACTTTGGGAAGCCAAGAGGGGCGGATCACCTGAGGTCAGGAGTTTGAGACCAGCCTTACTGACGTGGAGAAACCCCATCTCTACTAAAAATACAACATTAGCCGGGAGTGGTGGCGGGTGCCTGTAATCCCAGCTACTCAGGAGGCTGAGGCAGGAGAATTGCTTGAACCCGGAAGGCACAGGTTGTAGTAAACCGAGGTCACGCCATTGCACTCCAGCCTGGGCAACAAGAGCGAAACTCTGTCTCAAAATAATAATAATAATAATAATAATAACAACTATGAAAAGAAATTAGTAATTAGAATCGTACAGATGGAGAGACTTAAGAAGTACTGTCTTTTTCCCTGTCCTTTTCTCCTGTCTCTGTTTATCAGGCATCTATTGGCTGTGGAGTGTGTGTTGAGCTGGGTTATGAATACAACACCCTCCCCTCTGTGAGCTCAGTGTATAAGCTCTCACCTCTAACTGTGTGAAGGAGTTTCTTCCTCCACCTCCCTGTAAACAGTTGCATATTTCTCTTTGACTACTTTAAGCGACAGGATGCTCGAGACCAGGTAACTCATTTCTTTTTAGCTCTAAATATAGAAAGTTCTTACATTCAGTGGAACGAAGTCGGCCACCCTACCCATTGATCTGAGGACTCTTTGTCCCTTCGGTTCTCTGCCCTGCGGCTGTGCATCTTCAGCTTTCACGTTCCTCAGAGACACCAGCTACGGGGCGCCCATCGTGGGTGCCTGTCTTCTCGCGTCAGGACCGCAGGCAAAACTAGCCGTACCTAATTGAATACGTTATTCAGGTGGTGTTTGCCTAGGGCGTATACAGAGCATTCATATTTCTTGTGATCAGGATATTCACATTAATTCAGTTTCTGTTAGTTCATCCCCTTTCAGAAGCTGTTTGCTCTTGGCTCATTGAACCTGTGAGCAACCGAATCCCTCAAATATCAAAAAAAAAAACAAAACTTACTAAGCAAACCTCATCCCCTCTTTACATGGAAAGATATTTGTTCTGTTTTACCTCAGCTTAGGAGTGTACTGTTCCTTTTAAATATGTTAATGGTTTAGTACCAAGGTAGAGTTCATTTTAGAGTGTGCAGTTAGCATTTCCTCGCCTTCTAACTGTGAATTTTTGTGTCATTGATAACATCGTTGAACAGGCTAGGACCAAGGATACAGCTCTGTGACCTTTTGTGGACTTACCAGCAGCACTCTATGCCAAGCGTTTTTATGTGAATATAGATATATTCACGAGAATATACCAATAATAATTATTACTATAATTAATTAAAACTAACCCATAAAATTAATAAGTTAATAAAAACGTATTCTTTACCAGACACCACTATTCTAAACACTTTACATATTTTACTCATTTAATCTTCTCGGCAGTAAGTATAGATACTTACCATTCTTAGGCAGAAGAATAGTTTGCCCTGTTAAACTATTATTTCTGTTGTTTCCAATCTTTCCTGGAAGTCAATGTCTTGCTGAAGTTTTAAAATAGATACTTATCATTATATTGCTCTGCCCTGATGCAGTAACCCCATCAAAAATGGAAGAGATTAGTTTCTGCATCTGTGGCCTTCTTGATTTACTACCAAGTAGTAGATAACAAAGGGAAATGAAATTTTTTGCATGATCAATTTTCAGGGAACTCTTACTGCCTCCTGTCGATGACTGTCTTATTTTTAGGACTCACCAGGTCACTTGTAGAATTGTTTTAATGTCAGTGTCTGGATTAACGGTGTACAGTTTATGGAAGATATTCTTTCCTCCTTTTTAAGAGTTAGGCGCCATTTGCTTCTCCCAAGTTTTCTGGACTCTGCTGTTTTCCATGATTTCTCAGGTTGTGAAGTCTTACTTGTAACTTGTTACTAATATCTGTAATTTGGGTATCAAACATGAATGTGTTAGAAGTAGCTTGATATTCACTGTTTTCTTGCCTGAAAGTTTGGTTCATCTTCTACAGTTGTTCAACTTCAGTTGTTTGAAAAACGTGAATGTTCTGAAAAAATGTGACATTTTTCAAAAGACACAGCCCAATTCTGAATTGAGTATCTCTGGTTTCCTTTGGTCACCTTGAAATTGCACTGTATTCCCCAAAAGGTTGAATTTTTTCCTTCTTTCTTTTAATTTTTAACATAATTATGGTAAAGTCCTTTGATTGTCTTTAGTACTTTTCCTGAAGCTGAACTGCTCCCCGCTGTAGTTTTTCTACTACATGTTCATGCTCAGTTCACATTCTTGTTTTTATGCTACTTTCATATTTGAAAATGCCTCAAAAGAGCCCACAGTGAGGACACTGACTTCTTTCCCTTTGCTGCTCATTTACCATAGAAATTGCTTCCAGTTCTATATTTCTCTCATAAGCCAGGTTTCTTTATGATTTGCCCGGCTTGATTGTTAAATCATACCTATTTTTCCTGACATTTTGTTTTTATTTCTGCTTTCTTAAGATTTAGGATACATGTTTGAGTTCACTGTGTCCTCTTCTGTGACTGTTAATCATTCTAACAAAATTACTTGGAAATGATACAAGGTTTCCATCACTTTCAAGTCCCAACAAATTCACCCTTATTTCTGCTTTGTTGTCAAGAGGGATTCAGAAGAATTAACACACCCATGAGTAGTAAATGATTTTTACCTTTCGCTTTCCAAAGGGAATCTTTCATCGGTAAATAATTCCCACATGTGGAGTTGAGGTTTGCTGCCACATTTCACACACAGGGATCTGTGTGTGCTCCATGGTGCTTTGACTTCTAAAAGCAATTATGAGAGAATAGCAGATTTTTTGAAACATGCCAACAACCACCGTCTTTAAAAATACAAATGTAAAATGAACTGCAAATGGCAAAGTGTGCCCTTGCTTTGTGCAGAGAAGAGTATGTTAAATGTGTTATTGTTCCTGAGAAATGCTTTGTTTTATCGGGCAGCCCATTGCAAAATAACCTACTGTCAAAGAGTTCAGTTTAACATAAGCTTTTCCCCTTGCTGTCTTTGAAGAGTTTTGTTGTTGTTGTTTTCTGTTTGTTTTTGTAGAGACCCAGTCTTGCTGTGTGGCCCAGACTGGTTTTGAATTCCTGGCCTTGAGTGATCCTCCCACCTCAGCCACCCAAGTGCTGGGATTACAGGCGTGAGCCGTAGCACCCGGCCTAAAGAGTTATTTTAAATTACAAAAGTAATATGTGTTCTTTGTACAGAGTTCAAATAGTATAGAAACATATAAAGTAAAAAGTGAAGGGAAGGTCCAATTCTCCTCCCCTCCAAGAGGGCGCCACCCTCGATGGTTGTCTGTCACAGCACTGAACTGAAAGGCTTTCATTGTCTCCTCCCTATATTCACCTTTCCATCTCCATCGAACTTTGCTTGTCCTCTGTTCATCTTTTTTTTTTTTTTTTTTTTTTTTTTGTGAGACAGAGCCTTGTCTGTCGCCCAGGCTGGAGGGCAGTGGCACCATCTTGGCTCACTGCACCCTCCGCCTCTCAGGTTCAAGCTGTTGTCCTGCCTCAGCCTCCCAAGTAGCTGGGATTACAGGTGTGCACCACCACGCCCGGCTAATTTTTGTATTTTTAGTAGAGACGGGGTTTCACCATGTTGGTCAGGCTGGTCTCAAACTCCTGACCTCAAATGATCTGTGCACCTTGGCCTCCCAAAGTGCTGGGATTACAGGCTTGAGCCACCACGCCCAGCCGTCCTCTGTCCATCTTACAACTCATTAAGTATTTTTACTAGAGTGGAAACTGCAGTTATGTACTTCTGGGCGTTTCTATTATTTTATCAGGAAGAGGCAAACAGAGATGATAGACAAAGCAACACAACTGAGTTTGAACACTCCAGTTTTGACGCGGCTGAGATTTCCCACAGTGAGACCGAACATCTCCCAGCCAGGGATTCTCCTTCACTTAGTGAAAGTCCCACAACTGATGAAGATGACAGTGAGTACGAGGACTGTCCAGAGGAGGAGGAAGATGACTGGCAGACATGCTCAGAAGAAGACGGTCCTGAGGAAGAGGACTGTGGCCAGGACTGGAAGGGAAGCTCTACTTCAGATTCTGAGGCTCACAGCAGGAAAACCCCACGGAAGAGGCAGATACACAATTTTAGCCATCTGGTATCCAAGCAGGAGTTACTAGAGCTCTTTAAGGAGCTACACACCGGGAGAAAGGTGAAAGATGGGCAACTTACGGTCGGACTGGTAAGATGACATATGTCATAACATTGTTACCACATGACTGTCTTTAATCCCCATTTTTCAGTAGCTGCACGACCCCAAAGACCAACCAGGCTTCCGGCATCATAGGGAACGTTGCCCTCTTGTTGCCCACTGGCATCACGGGATTAGGCAGTGGGATAGACAGAGCCCAACTCAAAGGAATCAGCTTCCTCAAGGCCTATGTTGATAACATACCTATTCACATTAAAGGTATTCTCCAGTCTCCTTTCAGTTCAGCTTTTCCTGCCGTGTGAAGTACCGAGACAGCAGAATGGGAGAGATGTTAATGTTGTCTTCAGACTTCAGCCCGGTGTTCTTTGGGCATCCTGTGATCCTTGCCAGCTTATGCTGTAAATGTTCCAGATGCTTAATGGGGAGAATCCCAGCATCTTGGGGCTGGAGAAAATATGACAAATGCATTAGTTACATAAACACTGCATAGTAGATAGGGGAAAGCAGATCACATCCCCAGCTTTATATACCCTAATTCCAGAAGTGGCTGCGGAAGTGTGCAAACCCCAAGGGGCTACAGCATGGCTCTAGATGGCCCCATCCTTAGCTAAGGAGATGTGAGATGTTAGAGAAGGTATTTATTATGAAGATCTATCCAGAGTATAACAGTGAGGGAAAGGAGATCATGGCACGTTTAAAGTCTCCTAGCTTTTCAGTTACATGCTAAGTGTAGCCAATCCTAGTTAGTTTTGAGCCCCCTTCTCTCTGCCCCAATCCCCTGCCCCAAAATGCCTGTTTAAAATGACTACAGTAGATTAGCATCTTATTTTAGTGCAGTAGTTAAAAGAGCTGTCTGTGGAATCAGACAGACCTAGGTGTTAATTCCCAATTCATCAGTAGAACCAACTTGTTAGGAACACGGGGAAAGTTGCTTAATGTCTCTGGGCTTTAAAGCTTCATTCTCTATATTGTTGCTAAAAATTTGTATCAGAAAGTTCAGCTTCTCTACAAGTTTTCTCACATTTATGGAAAAACTGAGCATCCTCCCTCATTTTCTGAATTTCTTACTCTAGAAATTCTGCAAACACTTATTGATCACCTGCCACATGCCAGACATTCTGCTTGGCTTTAACTAAAAAGTGACTGAAAATTAAAAATAATTGTGTGTTGTGATTATTCAGATGTCCATCCGATCAGCCTCACCCAGCGTGGAAGATGCGATGGAAACCACTGTCTGTAGATGGGGCAGTGAGGGAAGGCTGGGAACAAGGGGATGAAATTTTCTGTAGCATCTGCTCTTAACAGCAAAACCTATAAAATTAAAATGTGCATAGCTTGGCCATTTGACACTGGAGACGTGTCTGAATAAATATACCCACACCACAGGAGAAAAAGATGTCTCAACAAACACAGAGAGCATGGATTTCAAATAATTTTCTAAAGTAACCAGACACTTATGCTAGTCTTGCCACCATCTATGTCATATCTTTGAGTCTTTTGATAGATGTACTGTTGTACTGTTTGGTAACTTCTGAGTCTCTTCTAGGTGGGCTACCCTAATGTTGGTAAGAGTTCAACAATCAACACCATCATGGGCAACAAGAAAGTATCTGTGTCTGCCACGCCTGGTCACACGAAGCACTTTCAGGTATTTCTGTGGTGCTTTGCCCCTCACATGTAGCTCTTTCTTCCTTTTATCTGTTGTATACCCAGCTCAAACCTCTTGCTTGTCTTCCAGACTCTCTACGTGGAGCCTGGCCTCTGCCTGTGTGACTGTCCTGGCTTGGTGATGCCATCTTTCGTGTCTACCAAGGCAGAAATGACTTGCAGCGGAATCCTCCCAATTGATCAGATGAGAGATCATGTCCCACCTGTATCATTAATATCCTTTCTGCTTTGGAAACACTGTAGTTATTACATGCATATTAGGGCTTCAGGTTTATTTTGGGCATTTGAGGGATTCAGATTTGATGAAGAATTGAAAATACTAGTAGTCTGCACAAGTTTATACTGTGAGATAGCATGAGAACTTCAGAATTAGAACCTCATTTCCTGATTTCAGCAGTGTAGCCTTGAAGAAATGAGAGAATCCAGGTTTCAGATACTCAGTTCCAAGTTGCAAAACCATCTAACAATGCCATGTAACCATTTGAATTAACCTTCCCAAATACTTTCCTTTTCTCTAAGTGGGGGAGAATCTATCTCACGGTTGATTATATTTAATCAGTATAGCTAACATATATTGAATACTTGCTATGTGCTTTTCTAAACCCTAACCAAATATCTTTTAATCCTCAAAAAGCAACCCTTAAGGCAGATACTGCTGTTATTCCCATTTCCTCAAACTTGAGGAAACTGAGGCACAGAGAAGTTAAATAATTTATCTAAGCTCTTATAGCTAGTAAGCAGTAAATTAGGAACTCTGCTACCTCTCAGCAGCATAATGAATTAACTTACATAAAGCATCTAGGACAGTGCCCGGCATGAAAAAAAGACTCAAAGATGGATTTGTTAAGAACTATGCAGGGGCCAGGTGTGGTGGTTCATACCTGTAACCCCAACACTTTGGGAGGCCGTGGCAGGCGGATCACTTCAGGCCAGGTTTTGAGACCAGCCTGGCCAACATGGCGAAACCCTGTCTCTACTAAAAATACAAAAATTAGCTGGGCGTGGTGGTGCACACCTGTAGTCCCAGCTACTCGGGAGGCTGAGGCATGAGAATCTCTTGAACCTGGGAGGCGGAGGTTGCAGTGAGCTGAGATAGTGCCACTGCCCTCCAGCCTAGGCCACAAAGCGAGACTCTTGTCTTTAAGAAATAAGAAAACGAAAGAAAAAAAAAAACTGCAAGGTCTGAGATTTTACTCTACTTACAAGCTAATAAGTTAGTCTATTATTGTTTTGTAGATAACTAGCAGAAAACAGGAGACTTCATGAAATTGGTACACTAATCCGCTGGCTTGTAAGTAGAGAAAAATTCCCTTCATAACTACACTTAAGGCCACAGCTTATTCATAGATACATATATATGAAAAAGTATATAGCTTTTTTTTTTTTTTTGAGATGGCGTCTCGCTCTGTCACCCAGGCTGGAGTGCAGTGGTGCGATCTCTGCTCACTGCAACCTCCACCTCCTGGGTTCAAGCAATTATCCTGCCTCAGCCTCCTGAGTAGCTGGGATTACAGGCATGCGCCACCACGCCCAGTTAATTTTTTTTTTTTTTGGTAGAGACGGGGTTTCACCATGTTGGCCAGGCTGGTCTCAAACTCTTGATCTCAGATAATCTGCCTGCCTCGACCTCCCAAAGTGCTGAGATTACAGGCGTGAGCCACACGCCCGGCCTTTTAAGTTTCTCTGTAAATTAATAGTGAGACATGAATTATTTATTGCAGGTAGCCTTAGGTTAGGTACTGTGGAGGATAGGGCATAAATAGAGATGGCTCCTGCCCTTTACGAAGCATCAGTCTGTTGGGGCACATGAGGCATGTATGTGAATAACTGTAGTACAAGGTAGAATATTGTTAGTGGCTTAAGGAAAATTTAGAGAAATCATGGGAGATTAGACAAAGGAGGAAAAGTAATCCTGCATAATTGTAGGCATTAGAAACAGACTCCCCTTGCTTTATCTCTAAATTAGAATCACAAATGCGTAATCTTTTCAGGGTAAAAATGTGTCATCTTTAAAGTCTGTTTCAGACATATTTTAAATTATTATTTTAAATGAATTCGTATGGAAGAGTCGTGGGAGCTTAAGGCCTTGTTTAAAAGGGAAAAAACAACTGAGTCTTTTTAGATTAATCAATAACCACACTCTTCCTTTGGAGAGGAGAGAGTGTTTGACACATGAAGAATGAAGTACCATGTTCTTAGAGGCATGATTTGTATGCCATGGGGAGGAGGGAGTCAGTTCAAGAGAATGGATTCCCTGACAAGCTACGTTTGCCAGAATATTCCAAGACATGTTTTAGAAGCTACCTATGGCATTAACATCATAAAGCCTAGAGAGGATGAAGATCCCCACCGACCTCCAACATCGGAAGAACTGTTGACAGCTTATGGATGTAAGTTGTGATTCATTAGAAAACGTGAACAAAAATAACAGTATACCTAATGAATAGAAATAAGAATAGTAATAGTACTAGAAATGCTATTCTGCAAAGATAAACATTTATAATATTTCTTCAGCATTTTTCAAGCCATCTTTCCAGCCATCTTTTGTCTCTGCGGGCCTTGCCTACAAAGTAACCTAAAGTGCAAAAAGCTTTTAGGACGTTTGCTGCTTTGATGGTACCCACGTGCAGGCACAGGGGTTCTCATCCTAGGCTGTGTTGGCTCTTTCTGGAGTCTTCTCCCAAAAAAGAAGAAAGCGGATGTGTGGAAGAAAATGAATCCGCACACCACAGCGAGACAGGAGAGTTAGGAGGGGAGCACCAGAAGGGAGACCCCTCAGAGACAGGGACAGAGTGGAGCTTGGTTAGGATAGGGGCACAAAGCATCCTCCTTCCTCTCCCATCAGCCCCTGTAAACTTATTTGACATTAAAATGAGTCCACAGCTCTCCCACCTCCATGTTTTATCCCAATTCCACATGAGAACCTATGATTTCTTGCCTTAAATGTAAACTTTAAAGGTGGCCTGGAGAACCTTGTGTCTACCTAAAAAAAATAAAAATAAAAATAAAATAGCAGTGTGGGAAACACTTCCGTGCGTGTGTGACTTGTCTTTAAAGGGATTGCTGCTGGCTGGGAAGGAGTTCAGCTTATTTGAGTATTTACTGGTAGAGAAAGGTGAAAGGTGATGTGATATGATCCACTTAAATCAAACCTTGAACTTAGAGACCCTAAAGAGGATAAATACTTAAACACTTGTGGTAAGACTATTCTAATTACAGATTCATAGAACAAGAAAAGACCTTAAAGATCGCCTCACCTCCTAGCCCCCGCTTTTCAGAATAATCATCTGAACCCAGACCCCGAGCTGACCCGAGGTGAGGCAGCTGGCCAGTGGAATAGCCTGCAAAATGCAGGAAGGTGCACTTCCACCAAACTTTGAGTTTGATTGTACTTCCGATACAACTGAAAATAATGTGAGCCTTTTAAGATGTTTCATCTAATGCTGCCTGATAAAACCAGAGTAAGGAAAAAGCCAGTTTGTAAAAGCAAATGACCACATGTACAGTTTCTAAGTTCACTATCTGCAAGTCCATATAGAAGAAAATCTCTGACAGTAAATTTTCAAAGATGTTGCCAGATTACTCTCATTTTACTTTGTATTTCTTTAAATACTAGTGAAGTTGAGCATCTTTCCAAATGTTTTGTGACCATTTATTTTTCTCCTGGGAATCACATTTTCCCATACATGGTTCTGTCTTAATGATTTGTAGAAGTTCTTTGTTATATGTGCTACATATTTTTTCCAATGTTAATTTATGGTTTCTTTGGCCCCAAAGAAGTTGACAATTTTAATAGACTGTATTTTTCCTTTTTGGTTTGACTGGGTTTGCTGTTTTACTTGGGAAGGTCTTCTCCCTCCCAAAAAGATAAAACTATCTTCCTGTAATATTTACTTACTTTTTTAACATTTAGATTTTTAATCTGATGAAATGTATTGTTGTATATTGTGTAAATTAGGATTCTAACTATTTTCTTCTAAACTGGAAAAGCCAGTCGACAGCTAGTATGTGAGGGAACTGAGTTTTGAACCCAGCCTGTCTGCTGAAGCCGTGTTCTTAACCACTGTGCTTCCCTACTCTTCTAACTGAGTTAGTATTAAAGGGATCTTACTGGGGAAAAAAATGTAGGTACATCATTCAGTAAGAAAACTTATCTGTTGCTTTCTGTTTTGCAAGTAGTATTGACAGTGTAGCATTCTCCTACAGGTAGCCTCCATGAATAAATGTTTAAAATAAAGAGGCCAGGTATAGTGGCTCACGCCTGTAATCCCAGCACTTTGGGAGGCCGAGGTGGGTGGATCACCGGAGGTCAGGAGTTCAAGGCCAGCCTGACCAACATAGTGAAACCCCATCTCTACTAAAAATACAAAAATTAGCTGGGCATGGTGGTGCACGCCTGTAATCTCAGCTACTTGGGAGTCTGAGGCACCAGAATCGCTTGAACCCGGGAGGTGGAGGTTGCAGTGAGCCAAGACTGTGCCACTGCACTCCAGCCTGGGCAACAGAACAAGACTCCATCTCAACAAAAAATAAAAATAAAATAGATAGAAGAAATAACTGGAGTAGAGAGAAATCTAATTTGTCTTTCATAGCATGGTGCTAGGTGGTGGTTAGGATATCAGATATAAGTAAATATTCTCCTGGATTATCTAGCGTTTTTAATGCTAAAAAATATATATTCTACAATGATACCTAATTTTTTAAAAGCTAGGAGTAAGAATGCATAGTTAGTAATAGAAGCTACATCACCTCATTTGTCTTTGTTGTGATATTCTGTCATCTAAGATTTTGCAAAATTCTTTTCTCTTCACAGACATGCGAGGATTCATGACAGCGCATGGACAGCCAGACCAGCCTCGATCTGCGCGCTACATCCTGAAGGACTATGTCAGTGTGAGTGAACCCTGCCTCTCATGCTCTCCAATACACAGGTCTTTTCCACATTCTGTGTTCTTAGATAATGGCAACCTGTTCGATTTTAAAGGAATTATTTTTTCATTGAAACTGGAGTTGCGTTCTTGATGTAGGGTAGTTAACATTATATGGATTATAGAGATTACAAAAGATGGAGATCTCTGAACACCTATTATGACTGAAAATCACCAGTATATGCATCTGGTTTTTTTTGTCTCCTACAGCCCTTTGCTTGTTATGATTGCAACTATTGTCACAGTCTTCTTTGTAGTATAGCTGTTTATATGCCTATCTCTATATTTGTCTAGTAACAATAACAACAGCTAACATTTCTTCAAAGCTAACCCTGCTAGAAATAGTTCGGTTTTACGTGCGTCTTCTCAGTAAAAATATGTAACAAGTCTGTGAGATTACTATTTCTCCTTTTCAAATGAGAACATGCTATTTGGGGGTTTCCCCATAGTAAAATGGAGATGAACAGGGCCTATCTCATGAGGTTATTATGGGAAATAAATGAAAACTCTGTGTGAGTGTGTGTGAGAGAGAGAGAGTGTGTGTGTGTGTGTGTGTGTGTGTGTAGCAGTAAGCTCAATGCCTGGCACATAATGAGCCCCCAGTAATTGTTATCTATTAAGTTTGTTTCCACATATAAGCATTACGGGGCCCTGTTAATAACCAGTTGTGAGGATTTGGCTTTATTTCCTCCTCTTCTCAAGACCACGTCAGTGGAGCTCTTGGAGCTTAGTGGCAACCATGTGGGCTTGCCTTCAGTTCAGAAGAAAGCAGTTGATACTGTTGGTATGGATAAGTCATGTATTCATTCACCACTTACTGTGGAGGATGTAAAGATGAGGTAAAAATAGTCACAGCCTTCAGATCATTTATGATGGAAAGAGGCAGACTTGCACCCAGTGAGCAACTGCAACCCCACATACAGGCGTCAAGGAACTCTCCTGACTTTAACAGTCTACCCCAGCATTACCGTAACTGTCCAGTTGTGTCTTGAGTTTTGTTTTGGAAAATATTCACCATAAGTTTGATCATGTCCGTATACTGAAGAATACTTGAGTGGGAATGCAAACGAGAGAAGAAGAAAGAGATTTCATCCTAGTCTGGGGCGCCATGGGAAGAGCTAGGTCTCTAGAACACTTTGACCATTGATGTATTAGAAAAAGGACTTTTCAGCTGCAGTAGACCAAAACTCAACTCAGCTAACTTAACCAGAAGGCAGAAAGCTGCATCAGAGTGTGACTGGGTGGAGCTGTCTCCTCTGAGGCCACAGGTGGCACTTAGGATGCACTGTTGTCATTCATGTTGTCTTTGTAGGGTAAGCTGCTGTACTGCCATCCTCCTCCTGGAAGAGATCCTGTAACTTTTCAGCATCAACACCAGCGACTCCTAGAGAACAAAACGAATGGCGATGAAATAAAAATGCAACCAGGCAGAAATAAAAAAGCAAAGCAGATTGAAAATATCGTTGACAAAACTTTTTTCCATCAAGTAAGTTTTAAAACTTTTCTTAAATTTCTGATCCAACACTCTTTTCATAACAGCTTTATTGAGTATCACATGCCATAAACACATTTTAATAACCCCAAAAAGGGTTTAATAACCCCCAAAAGAAACCTTATTTATTAGCAGTTACTGCCTGTCCTCCTTTTCCCCCCAGCCCCTGCCAACCAATAATCAATCTTTATGAACAGATTTGCCTGTTCTGGAGATTCACGTGACTGGAATCATACTATGTGCCCTTCGTGACAGGCTTCTTTCATTTAGCGTGGTATCTTAAACATTCATCCATGTTGTAGCCTGTGTCAATATTTCAGTCCTTTTTATTACCAAATAATGTTTCATTGTGTAGATAGGCCACATTCTGTTTATCTCTTTATCATTTGATGGACGTTTGGGTTGTTTCCACTTTTTGGCTACTGTGAATAATGGTGTAATGAACACTTGTGTACAAGTTTTTGTGGAGACATGGATTTCATCTCTCTTGAGTATATACCTGGGCGTGGGCTTGCCGGGTCATATTGTAACTCCATGTTTAACCTTTGAGGTATTGCGAAACTTTCCAAAAGTGGCTGTGCTGTTCTGCATTACTCCCAGTGATGTATGACGTTTCTAATTTTCTCCTCATCCTTGTCAGCGTTTATTATTTCCCATCTTTTTTTATTTCAGCCATCCTAATACATGTGAAGTACTGCATTATAGTTTTGATTGGTATTTCCCTATTACTAGTGATGCTAAGCATCATTTTAGGTGCTCATTGGCACATGTATATTTTCTTTAGAGAAATGTCTATTATCAAGTTGTAAGAGTTCTTTATATATTCTGGATACAAATCCCGTATCAGATTTATGATTTACAAATATTTGCACCCATTTAGTCAGTTGTCTTTTCCCTGAGCCAACACATTTGGTGATAGAAAGTGCTAAAGAAACAGACTTCACAAATGTCTTCTGCACTTTAAATACTGATAACTTTAGTTGCTTATATCACAGCTACAATTTGTAGGCAGTATTTTAAAGGTCAAATCTACATGCAAAAGAGCTAAATCACATAGTTGTACCCAGTGTGGTTTAAAAATATTTTTAAGTGACTACTATAGCGAAAATACGACAGGGGTTAGGATGGGGTGATCAGCTGTATCCAGAGAATGTTTTTGTATTTATCCCGCGCTTTATCTGCATGCCTCACACAATAAGCCTGTGAAGCAGGCCAAGCAAATATTATTCCCTGAGGACACTGAGGCTCAAAGAGACTGAGTTACCCAAGGGCACTTGCTTTAAATTGCAAAGCTGGGATAAAACTTAGATGTTTGTAGCTCCTAGTTTGAATTATTTTCAAGTTGGTACGTACCAGTATTTGGAAGACAATTTACCAATATGCAAAAAGATTGCAAGTTTCTTCTTGGGCCTACAGCTGTCATACAGAGCATTTAATTTGAGATTTTAAATGTTTATAGGTTTCTAAAAGCTATGTACAAGAAAGCTGAAAACTTGTCATAATTTTAATAGAATTCATATGTCTAAACCATAACCTCTAGAGTAATATTTTACTATTATAAGTAACTTGCAAATCGTAGTGTACTAATTTTTTTTTTTTTACTAAGTAAACTTAAAATTTGTTTAGAGTCCATTTCTAATGTGGTTGAAGCAGGTTAAGTTTTGATATTAAGACAAATTTCCAGAACACAGCTGGTATTATTAAGTCTAGTTGTAGATGGCATTTGAAAATACGGGACTAAACAAAGTTGACGAGGGAATGAGGAGGGAGAAGAGATGAACTGAAGACAGAATGCTGGTGGGGAGAAAGAGGACCAGTGAAAGGAAGGGGGCGGAAATTCACCGAGTGACTGACTCCTTTTTATCTTGAAGTGATCCACTAATAGTACTGTGCAGATCCCTTAAAGGAAAGCCTGCTGACATCTCAGATAATGCCTTCTCTCGTTTCCTAGGAGAATGTGAGGGCTTTGACCAAAGGAGTCCAGGCTGTGATGGGTTACAAGCCCGGGAGTGGTGTAGTGACTGCAGCCACTGTGAGCTCCGAGAATGGGGTGGGGAAGCCCTGGAAAAAACATGGCAACAGAAATAAAAAAGAAAAAAGTCGTAGACTCTACAAGCACCTGGATATGTGAGGTTGGGCTGCAACAGAAATGTCATCTGCATTGTGCAGATGGAAGAGCAGAAGCTGCCTGTTGCCTGTGGAACTGTCCCAAGACACTGGCACTGTAGAACAGGTCCCTCTCTCGCAGAGCACAGCTGCACCCAACAGTCTCCGTGTCAAGACCGAGGGCCTCCTGGAAACACCAACTCTGACGAAAAGGAGTCATCTGGGAGCCCCAGAATCCTACTCCTGGCCCGGCGCAGTGGCTCACATATCAACATGGTGAAACCCCGTCTCTACTAAAAATACAAAAAAATTAGCCAGGCGTGGTGGCAGGCACCTGTAATCCCAGCTACTCGGGAGGCTGAGGCAGGAGAATCACTTGAACCCGGGAGGTGGAGGTTGCAGTGAGCGGAGATCGCACCACTGCACTCCAGCCTGGGCGACAGAGTGAGACTCCATCACAAAAAAAAATTGCAAGGGATGGTTCATGAGACACATTTGGGACGAAGGTAAAAGAGAAATTCCCCATTCTGAGTGTCCTAGTTGGGTTCCTCCGACTCTAAACAAGGGACTTGGGTTCAGTTAGTGTGCACTGGGGGCTCACTTCCACTGAGGAACATGTACAATGTACTCACCAGGTGACGGGGAGGCTGCGGTATTTACTACCTAGCCCCCATCTTCACTGGTTATTCCACTTATTTAAAATGTCCAGAATAAGCAAATCTCCATATAGAGGAAGTAGATTAGTGGTTGCTTAGGGATGGGAGGAATGGGAAGATTGAGGCCTTTCTTTTGCAGTGATAAAAATGTCCTAAAAATTGACTGTAGCGATGGTCACACAACTCTGAATATGCTTAAGACCACTGAATTACACACTTTACATTGGTGAATTGTATGGTATGTAAATTATAGTTCAATAACATAGTTACAAAGATAATCAAAAGCATGAAAGCACTATTGATATGGTTTGGATCTGTGTCCTCACCAAGTCTCATGTTGAAATGTAAGCCCCCTGGTAGGAGGTGGGGCCTGGTGGGAGGTGATTGGATTGTGGGGCAGAGTCCTCACGAATGGTTTAGCACCACCCTCTCAGTGCTGTTCTCGTGATATTGAGTTCTCGTCACATCTGGTTGCTTGAAAGTGTGTGTCACCTCTCCTCTGTCTCCCTCCTGCTCTGGCCATGTAAGATGTGCCTGCTTCTCCTTCGCCTTCTAACATGATTGTAAGTTTCCTGAGGCCTCCCTAGAAGCAAAAGCTGCTGTGCTTCCTGTACAATCTACAGGACCGTGAGCCAATTAAACCTCTTTTCTTTATAAATTACTGTCTCTGGTATTTCTATTTTTCGTTTTTTTTTTTGAGACGGAGTCTCACTCTGTCGCCCAGGCTGGAGTGCAGTGGCGTGATCTCAGCTCACTGGAACCTTCCTCTCCGGGATTCAAGCAGCGTGCCCTCCCAGAAAGCAAGCTGTTGAGCTGCTGGCCTGTCTCCCCCAGGCGACTGGGCTTTATGGTCACCATTGGCTGCCCACTCCCGTAGGGCCGCCCAGGCCGCTGCAGCCCTTCCTTCAGAAGGACGGTGCCTGAGGTCCTGCCACCTCTGCCAACAGGAAATGCCTTTGAGCAGTCACATCACTGCCCACTGTCCAGGAGGACAAGTGCTCCAGTTCTCTTGTTTTTCTTTTTGGCTAACTCTGAACCATGGCCAAAAACATTATCTTTAGCTCCTGGGCAGCTGCTGGACTTCTGAGGAGCCTGGTTAAGGAACTGATTCATTTCCCGAGGGCCGACCACGTGCAGAGCCCTGTGGAAAGTACAGGGAGAACCTGGGTAGGGTTCTAATGACCGGAGGGAGTGAGTTAGAAGATACCGTCCCAAGTGTTCACGGCAGGATGAAGTCCCGACTCCCTCGCTACTGACCGCTGACCGTCTTGCCTCCCCTCCTGCAGGTGCTGCCCTGCCTCTGCTATTTGCCTTTCTCCCTATACCATCTGTTGCCGCCTCCAAGGGCCTCTGCAGAGCTGCTGCCATGGCCTTCTTGCCAAAAGCAAACGTTCTCCAAGGCCCAGCTCATGCATTATTTCTTGAAAACCTTCCCCCACACACCCCCGCCCACAATGCGGGGTGTCGTCAATGTACTTTAAACATGCCCCTGCTGTAGTACATGTCATATTTTTGTGGCTTGTTTAAAAATCAGCATATCCGGCCAGGCATGGTGGCTCACGCCTGTAATCCCAGCACTTTGGGAGGCTGAGGCGGGTGGATCACTTGAGGTCAGGAGTTGAAGACCAGCCTGGCCAACATGGTGAAACCCCGTCTCTACTAAAAATACCAAAATTAGCCAGGCTTGGTGTTACGCACCTGTAATCCCAGGAGGCAGAGGTTGCAGTGAGCCAAGATCGCACCCCTGCACTCCAGCCTGGGCAACAGACAGAGCAAGACGGTCTCAAAAAAAAAAAAAATCGGTGCATTCATTCAGTAAATATTTTCCTGACTATGTGCCAGGCACTGAGCTAGAAGCTGAGGATGCAAGTGCAAACCAAACAACCCTGGCTGCAAGAAGCTCACAGCCTGGTAGAAAGACAGCACTGTTCACCCTTTAGAGGTGTCTTAATAGAGTGGCGCAGGCACTGGGGCTTGGGCTCCCCAGGACCAGGACAGCAAGTCAGCTGAAGCAAGGATGATTGTGGTGGAAGAGCTCTGTGAGGGAGAACCAGGAGTTTGGCTTCAGACGTGTGCAATTAGGCATGCAGGGGAGATGTCAAGTATCAAGTAGGCAGTTGCATATGTGAGTCTAAAGTTTGAGGAGGTGACCTAGAGCTACGCATTCAGGAGGTGCACGTATAGGGACAGTAATTAAAGCCAGAGACCCGACGAGATCCCCAAAAGAAGATAGGTACGGATGAGAACCAAGAACTGAGCCGCATGTCTCCCCCATTAGCTGACCTTCCTCCTTTTACAGAAAGGAACACACAAGTGCAGAGGGGACCAGTGCTTTGCCCCAAGTCACAGCACAGCTGCTGCTGCAATGCGGAGGGAAAATTCCAGTGTAAGATCAGCAGGCTCGAGAGCCCACACTCTTCCCATTGCTTCTGTTTTTTTTGTTTGTTTGCTTGTTTGTTTGTTCTTTGAGACAGAGTCCTGCTTTGTCGCCCAAGCTGGAGTGCAGTGGCACGATCTCTGCTCACTGTAACCTCCGCCTCCCGGGCTCAAGTGATCTCCTGCCTCAGCCTCCCAAGTAGCTGGGATTACAGGCACCCACCACCATGCCTGGCTATTTTTTGTATTTTTAGTAGAGACGGGGGTTTCACCATGTTGGCCAGGCTGGTCTCGAACTCCTGATCTCAAATGATCCACCTGCCTCGGCCTCCCAAAATGCTGGGATTACAGGTGTGAGCCATCGCACCCAGCCTCCCATTGATTCTGTGAGCCAGCTTGTCCAGTGACCGAGAGCAGCTCCCCGAGGGAGGGCCATCTCCAAAACTCATAGTTTCTTGTAAGACTTGTCATGAAGCTTGTGGAAATGCAGTGTAGGAGGCTGAATAATGGTTCCTGAATATATCAGGCCCTAATCCCTGGAACCTGCAAATGTTACCTTATATGGAAAAAGGGTCTTTGTGGTTGTGATTAATTTTTTTTTTGTTTTTTTTTTTGGTCTTGAGATGGAGTCTCACGCTGTCACCAGGCTGGAGTGCAGTGGCATGAGCTTGGCTCACTGCAACCTCTGCATCCCAGGTTCAAGCAATTCTCCTGCCTCAGTAGCTGTAATCCCTCCCGAGTAGCTGGGATTACAGGCACGCACCAGCACGCCCAGCTAATTTTTGTATTTTTAGTAGAGACGGGGTTTCACCTTGTTGGCCAGGATGGTCTCCATCTCTTGACCTTGTGATCCACCCACCCCGGCCTCCCAAGGTGCTGGATTACAGGGGTGAGCCACTGCGCCTGGCCGGTTGTGATTAAATTAAGGATGGGGAGATAATCCCAGATTATCTGAGTAGACCATGAATGTAATCACAAGTGTCTAAGAGAGAGGCAGAGGGAGACATGACACATGGCAGAGGGAGACATGGAGGAAAAGGCATGTGATCACGAAAGGCAGAGATGGATTGACCTGGGTGATGCCATTAAGGGAAGGAATGCTGGCAGCCACCAGAAGCTGGAAGAGGCAAGGTAATGAATAGATTCTCCCCCTATAACCCCCAGAATGGGTACAGCCCTGCTGACACCCTGGCTTTGGCCTAGTGAAACTGATTTATAACTTCTGGCCTCCAGAACTGTGAGGGAATCCACTGAAGTTGTGCTGATTTGTTACAGCGGCCACCAGAAACGAATCCATGCCAAGTCCAAGGACACGTGCCCAGGGAGCTGGATTTAGTATGTCTGTGTTCTTGATAGGCAGAGTGGCTGTGATACCAGCGATCTATGGACCACACTGCCCCAACTGCTCAGGCAGGGGACTCGAAGCAAAGGACTCAAACCCTTGAACTGGGGGTTTTTGGTCTGGGCTGCATGGAATCCATAGTTGAATTTCAGTGGGTGGGGGCTGGTTCATACTTTTTTTTAATTGTATGAGGAACTATGTGTGGTGTGCACATATATTCATATTTTTCAAGGATGAAGTGTTTTTGTTTTAGTTTTTTCAGATTCTCAAAGGGGTCACAAAAAAAAGGTTAAGAACTAACCACTAATCATTAACCACTAATCTAAGAACAAACTGCTGAGGTGCGTAAACCCGGCCCAGAGTAGATGGGGAGGAATGAAACGCCTTTTAAATCAGGCCCAGCTCTGAGGGTTCATGCTGAGCCATTATCTCCAAATCTACAAAACTCACAGCACAGGGAGCTCTGCCCCAGGGCCTGGTGAGAGGGTGACACAAGATGGGTGGGGCACTTCCCTACTTCAGCAGAATAGTGAGCAGCAGGTGGACAATGTCCCCAGAAGAGCTAGGATCCAGGCAATCACAGGTTAGTATCTGAGGGAGATAAAGGCAGAGATGACCACTGATGAGCACACAGGACACACCAGAAGTTCCATGAACAGACGGCAGGAATTTCAGACGGGGCGTCCTTCAACAGTGTGGGCAGTGGCTCAGCTAGAAAGACCCTGTGGGTACTTAGTATTTATAGACTATAAGAAACTTGGTTATGTATTTTTTTTCTTTTAACACTTGACTCATTCCTCCATTCATTTTATAACACTTCATCTTAATTGTTTTATTATTTTAATTTTGGCCCTTTTTGGTAAAAAAACATTTTAATTTTATCTTTTTGTTCAGTTGCTTGCTTAATATTTCTTTTTTTTTTTTTTTGAGACACGGTCTTGCTCTGTTGCCCAGGCTGGAGTGCAGTGGTGCAGTCTCAACTCACTGCAACCTCCGCCTCCAGGACTCAAGTGATCCTCCCATCTCAGCCTCCCAAGTAGCTGGGACTACAGATGCATGCTACCACGCCAGGCTAATTTTTTGTAGTTTTTGTAGACATGGGGTTTCGCCATGTTACTTAGGCTGACCTCGAATTCCAGAGCTCAAGTGATCCACTCGCCTCAGCCCCCGAATTGCTGGGATTGCAGGCATGAGCTACAGTGCCCCGCCAGTTGCTTGCTTAATTTCTGTCTCTCCTACTGGACTGTAAGCTCCATGGAAGTAGGACCCATGTCTGTTTTACTCAATAGTGTATTCCCAGCTCCTAACACAATGCCTGTCTTAGTCTATTTGAGCTACTATAACAAAATACTTTGGACTGAGTGGCATGTAAATAACACAGATTTGTTTTTCACGGTTGTGGGAGCTGGGAAGTCCGAGGTCAAGGTGCAGATTTGGTTGAAGGGCCTGCTTTCTGGTTCCTAAAGGCTCCACCTAATATAGTTGGGTGCAAAAGCAATTGCGGTTTTGGCCATTAAATGCAAGCCACTTTTAATGGCCAAAAAAAGTAGCTTACTTTTAATGGCCAAAACCGCAATTACTTTTGCACCAAAGCTTACTTTTAATGGCCAAAACTGCAATTACTTTTGTACCAAAGTACTTTTATCTGTTGCTTTTTTTTTTTTTTTTTTTTTTGAGACAGAGCCGTCCTCTGTTGCCCAGGCTGGAGTGCAGTGGCGTGATCTCAGCTCACTGCAACCTCTGCCTCCCAGGTTCAAGAAATTCTCCTGCCTCCGCCCCCCGAGTAGCTGGGATTACAGGTGACTGCCACCACACCCGGCTAATTTTTGTATTTTTAGTAGAGACAGGGTTTCACCATGTTGGCCAGGCTGGTCCGGAACTCCTGACCTCAAGTGATCCACCCGCCTCAGCCTCCCAAAGTGCTGTGATTACAGGTGTGAGCCACCACTTCCGGCCTGCACCAAAGTACTTTTAATAGCCAAAACCACAATTACTTTTGCACCAATCTAATACCATCAAATTAGTGATTAGATTTCATTTCTGAGAGGTTATAACTTTGTTTTGTTTTGAGAGACTGGGGTCTCCCTGTGTTGTCTAGGCTGGTCTCCAACTCCTGGGCTCCATTGATCCTCCCACCTTGGCCTCCCAGAGTGCTGGGATTACAGGCATGAGCCACCTTAGCAAGCCAAATCATAACTTTGAAAACACAATGAACCACTAAAATAGTGCAGCCACTTTGGAAAATAGTCTGGCAACTCCTCAAAACATTAAGCACAGTTACCATAGACCCCAGCAAGGACACTCCTGGGTATATACCCAAGAGAACATGAAACCTGTGTCCACACAAAAACTTGTACACGAATGTTCAGAGCAGCATTATTCATAATAGCCCAAAGGTGAAAGCAATCCAAACATCCCACTAATGAGTGGATAAATGAAATGTGGTATAAAAATATCCATACAATGTATTATGATGAGCCATAAACAGGAATGAAGTACTGATACCTGCAGCAACGTGAATGAACCTTGAAAACATGCTAAGTGAAAGTCACAGAAAGGTCACATAGTGGATGATTCCATTGATGTGGAATGTCCAAAATGGGCAAATCCGTAGAGACAGAAGGTAGATTTGTGATTCCTGGGCTGGGAGTGTTGAGGGGAGTGGAGAGTAACTGTCAGTGGGCCGGGTTCTTTTCAGCTGGGGGTGATGAGAATGTTCTAAAAGCAGACAATGATGTTGGTTGCACAACGCTATGCATACACTAAAAACTGCTGAATTGTACATTTTATTTTTTGTTTGGAGATGGAGTCTTGCTCTGTCAACCAGGCTGGAGTGCAGTGGCACCATCTCAGCTCACAGCAATCTCCGCCTCCCGGGTTCAAGCGATTCTCCCGCCTCAGTCTCCCAAGTAGCTGGGATTACAGGCACCCGCCACCATGCCCGGCTAATTTTTGTATTTTTAGTAGAAATGGGGTTTCACCATGTTAGCCAGGATGGTCTCAAACTCCTGACCTCAAGTGATCCACCCGCCTCGGCCTCCCAAAGTGCTGGGATTACAGGCGCACACCACCATGCCCAGCTAATTTTTGTATTTTTAGTAGAGACGGTGTTTCACCATGTTGACCAGGCTGGTCTTGAACTCCTGAACTCAAGTGATCTGCCTGCCTCAGCCTCCCAAAGTGCAGGGACTACAGGCGTGAGCCACCGTGCCTGGCCAGAATTGTACATTTTAAAAGTACTACGTGGCCGGGCGCGGTGGCTCACGCTTGTAATCCCAGCACTTTGGGAGGCCGAGACGGGCGGATCACGAGGTCAGGAGATCGAGACCACGGTGAAACCCCGTCTCTACTAAAAAAAATACAAAAAATTAGCCGGGCGTGGTGGCGGGCGCCTGTAGTCCCAGCTACTCGGAGAGGCTGAGGCAGGAGAATGGTGTGAACCCGGGAGGCGGAGCTTGCAGTGAGCCGAGATCGAGCCACTGCACTCCAGCCTGGGCGACAGAGCGATACTCCGTCTCAAAAAAAAAAAAAAAAAAAAAAAAGTACTACGTAGGCTGGATGTGTTGGCTCACGCCTGTAATCCCAGCACTTTAAGAGGCTGAGGCGGGCAGATCACGAGGTCAGGAGTTCAAGACCAGCCTGGCCAACATGGTGAAACACTGTCTCCACTAAAAATACAAAAATTAGTTGGGTGTGGTGGCGCGCACCTGTAGTCCCAGCTACTTGGGAGGCTGAGGCAGGAGAATTGCTTGAACCTGGGAGGTGGAGGTTGCAGTGAGCCAAGACGGCGCCATTGCACTCCAGCCTGGGCAACAGAGTGAGACTGTCTCAAAAAAAAAAAAAAAAACTATGTTTATGGCATATAAATAATATCTAAATAAAGCTGTAGTTTTTGAAAATTAAAAAAAGAAATGTTTTTTTCTCTTTTTCAATCCTGCTCCTTCTGTAGAAATTTTTTTCAAGTCATGTCTTGCTTTAAACAAAGTTACTAAAATCTATAAGGAGATTTAAAAATTACAGTAATAGTTTACTCTCAAGAAAAGAAAAACAGCCCTGTGTACTTGAACTGTGCGGCGTGTGGCTGGACAGGAGGCGGCCGGTTGCAGAGATAACCAGCTCTTGGCTGCGGGGGCGGTGGGCTAGGATGGCTTCCAGGAGCCCGGCTTGGGCGACTGCCTGGGGGCGCAGGGTGCCGTTGACAGCTTCAGAAAGGACAGTGAGAGGCCGATGTGGGGGTATTTGTTCTCCGGCCCCTTTGTTTCCTCCTTCCTGGCCTTGCACCCCACCCTTTTTACTGTGCCCTGTCGGCGATCAGGACCAGGGCCCCCTTCACCTCGGGATCCCAGCACCCATGCGCCTCAGCAGCGCAATTCGTTGCTGTTGGCTCAGGAAATGTGCCGAATATGCAGGAAGGGACGCCGTGCCTTACAGCGACCGGCAGGGACTCGGTCCTCCCAGATCCCAGTCGCCCGCCCCGCTCCGGCCAGGATGTTGGAGGTGGGTGACCGCGAAGAGGTCGGCGGGGGGCGGGGGCCGCAGTCTTTGTGCCCGGGCAGCTCCCGGCTCCCGCCGCTGGGGGGCGGCCTCCGCCCCGCCGACCCCCGACAATAGCGCGAGGGGTGGGGAGCGCGCGGTCCCGGAAACTTTTCCCCGGCGCCTTCGCCGCCGCCGCCGCCGCCGCCGCCGCCGCCCGCGCCCGGGAGCGCGCCCTTCTCTGCTTGCGGTCGGTGCGCTGGGCCGGAGGCGCCGCGGCGGAACGGAACCCAGAGAAGGGGACGCGAGGCGGCGGTGCTCGAGGCTGCCCGCGGCGAGGGAGGCTGCGCCCAGGTCCCCCGCCCGGCGCCGCGCGCCCAGCCGCGCCATGGGGGAGGCGCCCAGCCCCGCGCCCGCGCTCTGGGACTGGGACTACCTGGACCGCTGCTTCGCCCGCCACCGCGTCTGCATCTCCTTCGGCCTGTGGATCTGCGCCTCCTCCTGCTGGATCGCCGCCCACGCGCTGTAATGGGGCCCGGGGTCGGGGGTCAGGGGGCTGTCGGGCGGGGAAACGGGCGCCACGCCCCTGCTGCCCCCTCTCGGAAACCTAGAGGAGGGGGCGGAAAGGGGGATGAAGGAGATGGCTCAGTAATAGGATCCAATGGAACATTGCTCTGTAGACTGAAGTGGGATACTTCTTTCCGGATCCCACGCACAGGGAAGCCGGGCTGTGAGCCAAAGGGAGGAGGCTGGGTGGTGCAGCGGATGGGGCCCCGAGGACACCGCGAGCCCTGGGTGCTGTTGTCAGCCCTTCCCCATTGACTCGCGGTGTGACCTGGGCAAGCTCCAGAACTTCTCTGGGCCTCCTATGACTGGAGATAATACCTCATAGGATGATGGGAGGATTCAATGAATCAGTACCGTTAAAGCACTTAGTAAATGCTCATTAAACATCATTTGTATTGCTCCAGCTAGGCCACCAACTCTTAGGACCTTGGCAAGTCCCTTGATGTTTCTGGCCTCAGTTTACCCAAAGTCCTCTTAGGTGGGAAGGGAGGTAGTGATGATTCAACTGGCCTGTCTTTGCCCTGGTCTGTCCAGCACCTGGACTGGTTTGTCCAGATGCCCACGGTAGCCTAAGTTCTAAGAGTGAATCTCCAGGTCCTCAGCCGCTCTGTCCTAGGCATGGAAATCCACTAGCAGTGCCCAGGATGGTGCCGCCCAAGCATTCCCTGGCAGGGGAGAAAGGACCAGCACCCCTGGGAGAGGTTAGAACTGTCTCCCCGTAGGCACTCAGTGGATATTCTCCTAAGGCATTTGGTCGTATTGCAGAGATCCTGCAGCCCCACTACCCAGTGACTGGAATACAAATAAAAAGACGCCTAGAACATTTACTATGGGCCCAGCGTTGCATTCATTAACTCATTCAATGCCTGCCACTCACAATATCAGCACCAGGAGGTAGGTACTGTTACCCCCACTTTCAGTAGGGAACCCTGAGGTTCTGAGAGGTTAAATAACTTGTCTGAGTGAAAGGAAAGAACCAAAACCCCAGATCCTACTGAAAATGGGCAGGCTAGTAAAAGAGATTAAACTGTCCAGATCAGAGGCTGGAAACTAACAAGGCACTGGACACGCATTATCCATTTGTTCCTCACAGCTGTCCTCAGACCAGCACTCTTAGGCACTTTGCCAACCTTGGAGGGGTTAAGAGCGAGCCTCTGCTTCTTACCCTGCCTGGGATCTGGACATACCCATTTGTTTTCAGGAACTTGCCATCCCTGAACCTCCCCTGCTCCCCTTTCTCTTAGAAGAATGTGTCTTCGAGTGGTATGTGGGCTGGGTTAAGGTCAGCTGGCACCCTGGCCCCAAGAGCTGGGGAAGTGGCTGAGAGCAACAGGGTATGGAGCAAAGCCCCTGCATGTGAAGCCAGAAGACCACCATTAACTCACCTTCTCAGCAGAGGCCTCAGTTTTGTCCTCTCAAATGGGAGGGTTGATATACATTATTTCTAATTTGGGTCCACCCCTGGGAGTCTCCACTTTAAGAATCTCCACTCCTTGGTCTTGAATTGGTTTTAGGAACCCAGGGCCCAGATTAAAGTTGATGTTGCCACTGTGAGCTTCAGGCTTGGGCCAGCAGGTCAGGAAATGTTTAGAAAGCCAAGAGCCTTCCGTCCTCATCCACCATTCCCAAGGACAGGCGCTCAGAAGCAGCTACATAGTCCTAAGGATGTGGAATGAGTACCACCCTCTGGTGAGTGGAAATGAAGCCAGAGCTGCCGCCCTGCCTGTGTGTCTCCAGAGAAATGTAGCAAGGAGGCATGTATGACATGTTTCAGAGGCCCTATCAGTGACGCTGATAGAAACAGCCAGTCCCTTCCTGCCCTTCCGTGCATCTTCTCCAGTGGATATGGACTGGGGAGGGGCTGTAAGGGGAGAAGCGACAGTGGGGGCACTGAGGGAGGGACAGCCCAAAGTGCCAAAAGGGCTCTCTGTGTAAGAAACATGGACACAGGCCAGCAGAAGCCAGGCTGCCCCACTTCACAGATGGTTTGGAAGAATTTCACTTGAATTTATTTCAGAGAAACAAGTTGTCTTTTTAATTCAGGCAATTAACTCTGTTCTGCAGTTATCTGCAGTGGTTGGGTTACTTTTTTTTTTTTTTTTTTTTTTTTTTTTTGAGACAGAGTCTCGCTTGGTGGCCCAGGCTGGAGTGCAGTGGTGCGATCTTGGCTCACTGCAACCTCTGCCTCCTGGGTTCAAGCAATTCTTCTGCCTCAGCCTCCTGAGTAGCTGGGATTACAGGCACTCGCCACCACACCCAGCTAATTTTTGTATTTTTAGTAGAGACAGGGTTTCACTGTGTTGGCCAGGCTGGTCTCGAACTCCTGACTTCAGAGGATCCTCCTGCCTCGGCCTCCCAAAGTGCTGGGATTACAGGCATGAGCCACCGTACCCAGCCTGAGTTACTTTTATAACCCTCCTGTTTCCTTTTCAAAAAATAAAACCCGATGGCTGCTTTTTCAGTGCTAGGTGGGGGGTCATCAAATGGAGCCGTCCTGATTTGGAGTCGGAAAGTAATTCCTCTTCATCCAAAGAGGCGGTGTCTTCACATCTCACAGGGCCTCGCTCCTGCCATGGGCGTCCGGACAGGCGGCTCTGAGTCTGGTGATTGTTTCCCATCTGTAAACTCAGTTCAAAAACACGTCCTACGTACCTCGGGGAGAAAGCGCTCCCTGAGGATGCAGGGTCACAGTTGCCCTTTTCAGATGCACGAGTTTGGGTCCAAACTCACGGATCCTGTGTTCTGTCCACACCCTGTCACCCCAGGCTTCTCTATCTGAGATGTGCACAGAAATCCAGACAGGACCAGTCAGCGCTGTGTGCTGCGTGCTGCCTCCTGACCAGTCTGTGTGACACCGTCGGGGCTGTTCTGGCCAGACAGCTCACAATCCAGGTATGTTGGGCCTACAGCTGACAGTGGCTTAGGCCAGCACTAAGAGAGGCCTGGCCTTTCTCTCTGCTGCAGCCGTGGTGGCTTCTGTCTTGTTGCTTCAACATGCATAGCACAGTGTCACCTCAGAACCTGTGCCTTGCTGTTCTTTCTGCCCCGTTCAAAGGCTCTTGTTCCCGATATCCACTTGGCTCCCTGCTTAGTCCTTCAAGTCTTTGCTCAAAAGTCACTTCTCATGACCGGGAGCGGTGGCTCACACTGTAATCAGCACTTTGGGAGGCTGAGGCGGGCGGATCACTTGAGGTCAGGAGTTCGAGACCAGCCCGGCCAACATGGTGAAACCCTGTCTCTACTAAAAATACAAAAATTAGCCAGATGTGGTGCACGCCTGTAATCCCAGCTACTCGGGAGGCTGAGGCAGGGAGAATCACTTGAACCTGGGAGGCAGAGGTTGCAGTGAGCCGAGATCACCCCACTGCACTCTGGCCTGGGCGACAGAGCAAGACTCTGTCTCAAAAAACAAACAAGCAAAAAAAAGTCACCTTCTCAATAAGACCTCCCCTGCTCATAATGGTGACCCACCTCTTCCACCAGTGTTCTGAATTCCCGTATTCTAATCTATTTTTTTCTACAGCTTAATCCCTAATACACCATATACTTTACTTATGTGTATTCCTTTTTTTTTTGAGACAGAGTCTTGCTCTGTCGCCCAGGCTGGAGTGCAATGGTGTGGTCTTGGCTCACTGCAGCCTCCGTCTCCTGGGTTCAAGCAATTCTCCTGCCTCAGCCGAGTAACTGGGATTACAGGCGCATACCACCACACTGGCTAATTTTTGGTATTTTTAATAGAGACGGGTTTCAGCATGTTGCCCAGGCTGGTCTCAAACTCCTGAGCTCAGGACAATCTGCCTGCTTCGGCCTCCCAACGTGCTAGGATTACAGGCCTGAGCCACCACGCCTGACCTGTTTATTACTTCTTGTATGTGAACTCCCATTGGAATGTCAACTCTACAAGGGCAAGGATTTGTTCAGTGCTCTATCCCCATCACTTAAAACAGCACCTGGCACCTAGTAGGTGCCCAATAGATAGTTATTTAGAGCTTTGACCCAGCCCCAGCTGATGTAGGGTGGCTGAATCCTTTCCCAGGTAGTGGTGTAGGCTTTGGGGCAAGTGAGAAGCAGTTTCAAGTTTCCCAAAAGCCTAGGCCCTCAAACAAACCTGTGTGGAAGGCTCCTATCCCAAAACACGTATCCCCAGGAAAACCTGTTGTGCCTTCCTGTGAAGGCACCTCATGGGACTGGTCTTGGCCTTATGACCATCCAGGTAGAAATGAAGGAAGGCAGCTCAGTGGGCAGAGCACAGATATGGAGCATTCTAGACCCTGCTTTGAGCAGTGTTGTCTCAAAAGCAAGTCACCTTTCATTTTGGATGCCCATTCTCATTAGCTAATAGAATACAATAGGGCCGGCCGGGCGCAGTGGTTCACGCCTGCAATCCCAGCACTTTGGGAGGCTGGGGCGGGCAGATCGCCTGAGGTCAGGAGATCGAGACCAGCCTGGCCAACATGGAGAAGCCTAGCTGGGCGTGGTGGCATGTGCCTGTAGTCCCAGCTACTCAGTGGGCTGAGGCAGGAGAATTGTTTGAACCCAGGAGGCAGAGGTTGCAGTAAGCCGAGATCGCGCCACTGCACTCCAGCCTAGGCAACAGCAAGACTTCATCTCAAAAAAAAAAAAAAAAAAAAATACAATAGGTCCCAGCTCAAGTCCAATAATAATATTTATTAAAACTAAGCGGGCGTGCTCACCTTTAATCCCAGCACTTGGGAGGCGAGGGGCAGATCACGATCAGGAATCGAACCATGTGAAACCCCTCTACTAAAAAAAAAAATTAGCCGGGTGGCAGGCCTGTAGTCCCAGCTACTGGAGAGGCTGAGCAGGAGAATGGCAGAACGGGAGGTGGAGCTGCAGGAGCGAGATCGTGCCACTGCACTCCACTAGTGACAGAGCAGACTCCTCTCAAAAAAAAAAAAAAAAAAAACTTAACTACATACTTGGTACTACAGACCTTTTTGTGTTGACTCCTGGAATCCCAGCATCCTATGATGTGAGTGTCCTCATTATTCCTGTTCTATAGACGTGGAGACTGAAGCATAGAGAGGTTAAGGGTCACCTATCTAATAAGTAGCAGTGCCAAGATTGCAAGGTTCAAACTCCACAATGCAAGTTCTTCACCACTAACTCTACTATCAGAGTAGCTGGTGCCTTTAGAGGTAGTTTGCTTTCCCATAGACACTGGTCTAAACACTGCCCATGTACTGTCTCAAGTAACCTTCCTGACAGTCTTTGAGGGAGGCAGTGTTAGTATGCTCGTTTTACAGATGAGGAAACTGAGGGCCAGAGAAGCTCAGTGGGCCAAAGGTACACAGCAGAGACTGCCTCACGCAGTGGGAAGGGTGTGGAATAGAGCTGGAGGGCTGGGCTCTTATCCCAACCCTACTGGTGGGCACCTGCGTACCTTGGGTTCAGTCATGTAAATACCTCATCTCCTCATCAGCCAAGTGGAGATGATAATGGACTTTTCCGGGGTTGGCGGGAGGTGTCCCCAGAGGAATACATGTGGAAGCACTGCATCAGTGTAACCCATGCGATACAGGGTCCCAGATGACAGACGCTGCAGGGGCTGAGGAAAGATGCTTGAATGCCAAGACTCTCTTCCCGTTTGCTCCCAGGTTTTCACTGGTGCCTACCTAGCAGCTATTGACTTAGTGAACTTTATGTTCATTCTCTTCCCAGTCTGTGGATCCAAATTCAAGTCTAATTCAGGTGAGTGTGTGGCTGTCTTTTCCTGTCTTTATTCACACATTCATTCATCAGCACGCTGAATGCCTACTCCTTACTACTCCCTGAGTGGGCCCCAGCCAGGCACAAACAAAGGAGAAGGGCTGGATGCGGTGGCTCACGCCTGTAATCCCAGCACTATGGGAGGCTGAGGTGGGTGGATCATGAGGTCAGGAGATCGAGACTGGCGAACATGGTGAAACCCTGTCTCTACTAAAAATACAAAAATTAGCCGGGTATGGTGGCGGGTGCCTGTAGTCCCAGCTACTCGGGAAGCTGAGGCAGGAGAATCGCTTGAACCCGGGAGGTGGAGGTTGCAGTGAGCCGAGACTGCGCCGTTGCACTCCATCCCGGGTGACAGAGCGAGACTCCGTCTCAAAAAAAAACAAAAAACGAAAACAACACCCCCGCAAAAAAGGAGAGGGTCTCGTTAGGGCTGCCAGCTTGGAGGTGTGTGCACACTGTGGGCAGCCAGAGGGAGGGAAGGGCTACCGGTGTCAAGGAAGCATGGGGCACTAGAGCTGGGGCCACAGGCAGGGCACTCCAGGCTCGCAGAGCAGCATGGGCAAAGGCTAGGAGGAGGCATGGAGCAGGGCATGGGCATGAACAGTGACAGCTTAGCGTGCAAGCTCGGGGTGGTCAAGCGAAGCTTCACAGCTACTGGAAGTGGATGCCAGGAATGGGCACGGGGCACCACAGGCACAGCAGGGGCTGGAAATGACTGGGCCAGGATGAGTGGCCCCGAGTATCTACAGTTGGGGCTTGTTGAGAAGGGTCAGCCGTGTGCTTGGGCCCTTGTTCAAAAAGAGGGGATGAGGGGCCGGGCATGGTGGCTCACACCTGTAATCGCAGCACTTTGGGAGGCCGAGGCAAGCAGATCATTTGAGGTCAGGAGTTCAAGACCAGCCTGGCCAACATGGTGAAAACCTGTCTCTACTAAAAAAACACAAAAATTAGCTGGACATGGTGGCATGCACCTGTAATCCCAGCTACTCAGGAGGCTGAGGCAGGAGAATCGCTTAAACCCGGGAACTGGAGGTTGCAGATCACACCACTACACTCCAACGTGGGCGACAAGAGCAAAACTCCGAACTACGTGGTGCGGTGGCTCATGCCTGTAATCCCAGCACTTTGGGAGGCTGAGTTGGGAAGATTGCTTGAGGCCGAAAGTTTGAGGCCAGCCTGGGCAACATAGCAAGACCCTATCTCTACAAACATTTTAAAAAGTGACTGGGCATGATGGTACATGCCTGTGGTCCCAGCTACTCAGGAGACTGAGGTGGGAGGATCACTTGAGCCCAGGAGGTGGAGGCTGCAGTGTGCTGTGATTGTGCTGCTGCACTCCAGCCTGGGTGACAGAGCAAGACCCTGTCTCAAAAATAAATAAATCAGAGGGGATGCTGCATCAGTATGTAGTGCAGCATGCCCTCAGCGGCTCAATGCTGCCCAGGAGAGAAATGCTCTTTTTAGAGTTTCTCAGGAGAGAGCTGAGCAGTGGCTTACACCTGGAGTCCCAGCCACTTATGAGGCCAAGGTGGGAGATCGCTTGAGCCCAGGAGTTCAAGTCCAGCCTGGGCAACCTAGTGAGACCTCATTTCTAAAAGGAAAAATAAGCAGAATTGCTCAGAGGAGTGCCTATCTTATAGTTCAGGGACAAAGACACTGCTCCTTGCTGTTTGTCCTGCGCACAGTTCCCGCTGGTGCCGTCGCTGATTCACTGGTCGACGCTTATACCACGCTTATACCAGTTCTGCTCTGTGGAGACTGTAGAAACCACCAGGGGATGGTTCCTTATCCTTAGGAGCTCTAGTCCAGAAGAGGCACTGCTGTCTGCATGCAGATGCATATGAGAGAAGATAATGTCATCTCCGCCTAAGGAAGGAGAACAGCACCTTATGGGGGCGGGGTGTGCAATCAGTGGTGGAGAGGAAAGGCTCCTTGAAGAGGGGGTACAACTACAGGGCCCTGAAGGGTGGGGAGGAGCTGGCCTGCAGAATAACGTGGGAACCCGCTTTAGCATCATGTGGGGAGCTGACACCGGTTCTTCCCACGCAGCTGTCTGATCTGACAAGGTCTGGGTTCCAGGAGCCATGCGGGATTTTGGTGTCTGTTGCAGGTCGGGAAGCCCGAGAGAGGAAGAGGAGGCGGCACCTCAGGGCCAGTGTGTTTGCCCTGGCCCTGCCGCTGATCCTGGGCCCATGCTGGGCGCTCTGGGTTGCTGTCCCAAAGGCTTCAGCCACCATCCGGGGGCCGCAGCGGAGGTTGCTGGCCAGCCTGCTGCAGGTGAGGTTGGGCCACCGTGGGGAAGACTCGGGGTATTGCATGTCCTGCCAAATGCCTGCCGTGGGATGAGGCGGGGGCTGGGGGAGTGGGGTTAAGCCTTCCTTTGTTGGAAGAAACCCTCTAAAAGCAGAAAAGGACTCCTGAGCTTTGGCTGTTTCTTGGGGCACATGGGCAGTCTCTGCAGAGTGCTGATGGTGGATCACCTGTTCGTTCTTGCAGGGAAATACTGAGATCTTCGGCTACCTGCTGGGTAGCATTGCCGCCTTTGGCTCCTGGGCTTCTCGGATCCCCCCTCTCTCCAGAATTGTGAGGCCGGGGGTGGGGCTGGGACTGTGGGTCACATGGCAGGTCTCAGGGCATCTGGGAGCATCCTGAGAGGGTCATGGGGCGGGCGTGTGGTGTCACCGTGGGTGCATGCACGTGGACTCAGCTTTTTCTGAAGAGCGTTAGTATGTATGACAGCAAGGGCGGGGGGTGTGTGTGGAGAGTGGGCAGCCCACCCAGGGCGTCCTGAGGACGGCGCGAGCCTCTCGGGGAAAGCCCGTGCGTTCTTCCCCGTTTCCTATAGCGAATGAAAAGCAGGCTCTGAGGAAAAAGCCCCTGAGGCTAAACCCATGAGAGAAAGAGATTTGAGAGACTCCAGGCAGCCAGGTGTGAGGTTCTGTGTAGATCAAGAGTGTCTTAGGCCGGCCGCGGGGGCTCACGCCTGGAATCCCAGCACTTTGGGAGGCCGAGGCGGGCGGATCACTTGAGGTCAGGAGTTCGAGACCAGCCTGACCAACACGGTGAAACCCTGTCTCTACTAAAATACAAAAATTAGCCAGGCATGGTGGTGCATGCTTGTAATCCCAGCTACTCTGGAGGCTGAGGCGGAGAATCGCTTGAACCCGGGAGGCAGAGGTTGTAGTGAGCCGAGATTACGCCATCGCACTCCAGCCTGGGCGACAGAGCGAGACTCCGTCTCAAAAAAAAAAAAGAGTGTCTTATTGGCAGGCATTCTCCAGGCATCCACGTTGAGGGAGGCCCTCTGTCAGCCAGTGCTGTGGGGGGTAAGATGTGAGCAGGGGTGAGTGCTTGCCCTCCGGGAGCTCACAGTCTCATGGAAGACACGGGAAGGTGAAGCAGCATCTCCTCACGCTTCAAGAAAGATAGAAACAAACGTTTGGGCTTTCAGAAGAGAGAGAGAAGGCTCCTACACTCCTCAAATGAGCAAGGGTGAAAACTGTTCCCACTGCCAGACCGTGGGGTGGTGGGGAGGCCTCATGTTACCTCAGAAGGGAACGTGAATTTGAGGACACAGGCTAGGGAAAGGCCATCGGCAGAGGAGAGCACACAGGAAAAGCCCCCACGCGTGAAAGCGCCTGAGAAACAGCAAGACACTGTGGACGTGTGACAGCTGCTCTGCCAAGTTTCCTCTGCAGACGACTCTGAGACAGCTGTTCCTGTCTCACTGACGGACAGTGGGCAAGCCCAACTCCATGGCATGTCATAGGCCCATTGAGTCTGAAAAGAATCAGCTGGGTGCGGTGGCTCAAGCCTGTAATCCCAGCACTTCGGGAGGCCGAGGTGGGTGGATCACCTGAGGTCAGGAGTTCAAGGCCATCCTGGCCAACATGCTGAAACCCCGTCTCTACCAAAAATACAAAAATTAGCCAGGCGTGGTGGCGGGTGCCTGTAATCCCAGCTACTCTGGAGCCTGAGGCAGGGAGGATCACTTGAATCCAGGAAGCGGGGGTTGCAGTGAGCCGAGATCGTGCCACTGCACTCCATCCTAGGTGACTGAGCACTAGTCCATCTAAAAAAAAAAAAAAAAATTACTTGCCCAAGAGCGTCTTGGTTGAATAGCAGCTCCAGGGGAACAGGATTCAGGGCTGGAGGGTTGTTCGCGGTTGTTGGTGAAGTCAGTGAAGCTGCATTCTGTGCTATGACTGCCAGAAGCCTGGTGGGGCCTGGGCCTTATCAGCAGGTGTCCTGTCTTTAGATTAATGGAGGGGAGAGTGGTGAGCACTGGGCTCAGCTCAGCAGCCCACCGGGGTGGCTCTCCTGGGTGGTGTCAGAGCTGGGAGACCACATTGCACGAAGGCCTTTGAAGAAGCTGGGACCGTGCCCTGGCCGCCCGGGCTGTCGTAACAAAGTGCCACTAACTTTCAACAACAGACGTTTATTTTCTCGGTGCCAGAGGTCAGAAGTCTGAGATCAAGGTGCCGGCAGGGCCGTGCTCCCTCTGCAGGCGCTAGGGAAGGATCTGTTCCAGGCCTTGCTCCTCTCCCAAGTTCGGGTAGCTCCTTGGCTTGTGGTAACTCTGGGTTTCACGTGGCCTTCCCTCTATACCTTTCTGTGTCCGGCTTGCTCCTTTTTATAAGGACAATGGAATAGGACCCATCCTAATGACCTCATGTTGACTTGATCATCCACAAAGACCCTATTTCCAAATAAGGCCACATTCACAGACACTGGGGGTTGGGACTTCAACATTTTTTTTTTTTTTTTGAGACAGTCTTGCTCTGTTGCACAGACTGGAGTGCATGACGCAATCTTGGCTCACTGCAACCTCTGCCTCCCGGGTTCCAGTGATTCTGTGCCTCAGCCTCCCAAGTAGCTGGGATTACAGGCGCACACCACTATGCCTGGCTAATTTTTGTATTTTTAGTAGAGACGAGATTTCACCATGTTGGCCAGGCTGGTCTCGAACTACTGACCTCAAGTGATCCGCCCACCTTGGCCTCCCAGAGTGCTAGGATCACAGGTTTGAGCCACCACGCCTGGCCTAGGGACTTCAACATCTTTTGGGGGCACACATTGCAACTCATAACACCACCCCACCTAAAACAGCCCTCAGGCCAGCCCCACCACTGTGTCCCCTCACTCTGCTTTATTTTCTTCAGAGCATTTGTGACAACCTGAAATGTGCCCCTTTATTTTCCCGGTTGCTGCCCGGTCCTGAGGTGGAATGTTAGCACCTTGCAGGCAGCGGCCTTGTCTGTGTCATTTCCCACTGCACTGCAGGCATCTGGAGCCTGATCATGGTAGGGGTCAGCAAACACTTAGAGAGCAATTTAATCTGGCCTGGAAAAAAGGAAGCTGATGAGTACAGGAGTCAGAAGGGCTGTGTGGGGGCAGAAAGAGCAGCCTTGTTCTCTTAAGTCTCAGAGAACAGAACCAAGACAGGGAAGAGGTTGGGGGTGGGCCCCTTCCTGGTATTTTTTTATTTGAGACGGAGTTTCACTTGTCAGCCAGGCTGAAGTGCAATGGCGTGGTCTCGGCTCACTGCAAACTCCGCCTCCTGGGTTCAAGCGATTCTTCTGCCTCAGCCTCCTGAGTAGCTGGGACTACAGGCGTGCACCCACGCCCAGCTAATGTTTGTATTTTTAGTAGAGACGGGGTTTCTCCATGTTGGCCAGGCTGGTCTCGAACTCCTGACCTCAGGTGATCCACCCGCCTTGGCCTCCCAAAGTGCTGGGATTACAGGTGTGAGCCACTGTGCCCGGCCCCTTCCTGTTGAGTAAAAGGAAGAACTTCAGGGTAAGACACTGCACAGTGCCCAGCATCTGGAGAGCCACCAGCATTACCCCTGCCTTAGGAGGTAGTCGTCTCCCCATCACTACAAGGTACTGAAGCCTGAGGGCCCCTGGGCAGGACGATAGAGATTGCACTGGAGACTCAGGAAAGGAAACATGCTGTATTTCTAGGGAAGGAGCTGCTGCCGCCTCTCAGTGACTCTGGTTCCAGGAAGAAGAGCTCAGAGCTAGGGTTCCCTTCATAGGGAGAAACCCGGCAGGGTGTGGGGTGTGCTGGGAAGCCAGGCCAGCATGGCTTCAGACCCTGGCTCTCAGAAGCTGCTCCTAATTTGGCCATGGTGAGGTTGCTGAGGAGAAGGTGGCTGGGTGGCTTTGGTGGGAAAGTTCCCGTTGCTGCAGGAGTGAGTCCTTGAATGGGACAGGGGTACGAAACACCCACTGATGAGTGAAGCGTGCTGACACCAGGAGTCCTGGCAGCTGCAGAGACCATCCGAGGCCTGTCCTGCCTCCAGCCCCTTACATGGATGTGCCAGGCAGCCCAGGCTGGGTTGTGCCACCGGTCTCTGTCCTGTCTGTAGGCAAGGCCTGCTTAGGTTGGAGGGGGACTGCCATGTCTCATCCAGCCACAATCCAGTTCCGTTCCTCAAGCAGTGATTAAGCACCTACTATACGTCTGGCACTGCAGATAGAGCTATTTTTTTCAGGGTCAGCCCTAGGACTGACCCTGAGAAGGGACTGATTTGGAGGACAGTGGGCACTGTCACTTGGTTAGCACGCAAGCGAGGGCAGAGGGCTCCCCAGTGCAGTTCAGCCTGAGCAGCAGCAAGGGCAAGGCCAAGAGGCAGGAGGACCAGGCCCAGCCCTGCTCTGCCTGCCACCCCCCTCTGGCCGTCAGTGTCCTCTGTAACATGGTGGTGGGTGGTTAGGTCAGGGGGCCCCAGGCACCTGTAGCCATAGCAGTGCTGCTGCCTGTGTGAGGTAGGAAGGGCCAATGGGAAAGGGGCGTCATCTCCACCCTCAGCCTCTGGGCCCAGTGGGCCAGGGCTCACCCTCCCAGCCGGCTGCTCCACGGAGAAGCGTGGGATTCTGCTCGCTCGGTTAAGCAGTCCTCAGGGGGCAGGCCAGACACAGGGAGGCCTGGGGACAAAACTGGAGGGGACGCAGAGGGGAGTGTGACACTCTTAAGGATTCTTTTTGAGAATTAAATTTAAAATGAGGCAAAATTGACCAAAACATGCTTTTTCTCCTGAATTTTTCCCATTCCGTAGGCAAGGCCTATATATCTGTAAATATGGTCATCAAATGAGCATATTTAATGAGTCATCTAATGAGTTTATATATATATATTATATGTATAAACTAAATTTTATATGTATTATATATAAACTGAATTATACATATATAAACTAAATTATATATAAACTTAACTATATATAATTTAATTTATATAAAACTAAATTATATAAAAATTATAATTTGTATATATATGAACTCATCTAATGAATTATAATTTAGTTTATATATAACTCATCTAATGAGTTATATATAAACTATTTACAATTTTTATTCATATATATTTAAATATATAAGTATATAATCAGAAATATATGGTGTTTGCGTATATACATATTCATATATATATATAGTGACTTTCTGTATGTAAAGGCCACTTACATATAAATAGTGCATATTTCCTTTTATTGAACCAATAGTTTTATTACGTATTCTCCAGAAATGTCCTCTTGGTTTTAAAATTTCCAGAATATCATCTCTCATTTTTCGGATCTTCCCCATGTGACCTGGGTCAGAATCGGTGGTCCCAGGGAGAGAAGGGCCAGGCCTCAGCTCTTCTGATTTGGTCTCTGTGTTAGGCTGTTCGTGCGTTGCTCTAAAGGAATGCCTCAGGCTGGGTCACTTATAAAGAAATGAGGTGTAATTGGCTCACAGTTTTGCAGGCTCCCAAGCATGACGCCAGCATCTGCTGGGCTTCTGGGGAGGCCTCAGGGAGCTTTTACTCATGGCGGAAGGCAAAGTGTGAGCAGGCAGAGAGAGAGAGAGAGAGAGAGAGAGAGAGAGAGCGCAAGAGGGTGGAAGGGAAGGTGCCACACACACATTTTTGAACAGCCAGATCTCATGAGAACTCACTCACTATCGCAAGGACAGCACCCAGGGGATGGTGCCAAACCATTCATGAGAAATCCACCCCATGATCCAACCACCTCCCACCAGGCCCTACCTCCGACACTGGGGATTACGATTCAACATGAGATCTGGGGGGGACAAATGTCCAAACCATCCCAGTCTCCCTCACGTTCTTCCAGTGGACATTGGCGAGCCGCTGCCCAGCATCAGGTGCCGGGCACTGAGATGGTGAGGACCCCTGCCCAGCTCTCAAGAGCCCTCTGACTGTGTAAAGAGCTGAGTCATGATCAGTCAAAGGTACTCTGCTGGAGGGATGTGTTAGGGCCCATAAAAGGGAGTTGCTTGCTCCCCTTAGGGTGGAGTTGGTAAGGGGAGGTTTCCCAGAGTTAAGTTTAAGCCAGGTTCTGAGGGATGAGTAGGAGTTTGACAGGCAGAAGAAGCAACTCGAGCAAAAGCTGGAAGTCTAACAGAAGCATTGCCCTGGGGGACTGGCTGCGGGCAGAGGGCTTGCCCCACAACCTGCTGTGCCACTGAGGGCCCTGGGTCTTGTGATCTGCTGCTTCTCCCTGCCTAGCCCCTCCTTCTCTCTGCCCAGTGCCGGGGGAAGACATTTCCCTCCATCCACCTGTGGACCCGGCTCCTGTCGGCCCTGGCTGGCCTCCTTTATGCCTCGGCCATTGTGGCCCACGACCAGCAGCCTGAGTACCTGCTGCGGGCCACACCCTGGTTCCTGACCTCCCTCGGCCGTGCAGCTCTGGACCTCGCCGTATCCACCCCAGGCCTGGGGAGCTCCCTGCTTGCAGCCAGGGGAGGCCTCTGTCTCCTCCTCTCACTGCCCCTGCCCCACCCTTCTTTTATCTTGCTAGATGGAACTCTCCCAGCAGTCAGGGAGTGGTTTGAAGCTTGGGGCAGGCAAACACAAATGCAATTATTTGTAGTTTTATGTTTCCTTTTTTTTTTTTTTCCTTTTGAGATGGAGTCTCGCTGTGTTGCCCAGGCTGGAGCACAGTGACTTGATCTTGGCTCACTGCAACTTCACCTCCCAGTTTCAAGCAGTTCTCCTGCCTCAGCCTCCCGAGTAGCTGGGACTACAGGTGTATGCCAACACATCTGGCTAATTTTTGTATTTTTAGTGGAGACTAAAGATTTTTGTATTTTTAGATGCTGACTGTGGTTAATGGCTATGGCGTGTGGGTGGTGGGGTGTGTGTGAAGGCAATGCAGCGCCGTACCATCTGCAGGCGCTAAGATGGGAATCTTTGCTTGCCTCTTCCAGCTGCTAGTGGAGCTGCAGGAGCTGCTAGTGGCTCCTGGTGTCCCTTGACGCATGGCAGCATCGTTTTCATTTCTGCCTCGCCCTTCACATGGCCTTCTTCCCTTTGTGTATCTTCATGTGTCTCCTTTTCTTATAGGGACCCCAGCTGTTGGAGTTAGGGCCCAGTCCAATCCACTATGACTTCATTGTCTAATTGTATCAGCAAGGACCCTACTTCTGAATAAGATCACAGTCTGGGCCGGGCACGGTGGCTCACGCCTGTAATCCCAGCACTTCGGGAAGCCAAGACAGGGGGATCACCTGAGGTCAGGAGTTCGAGACCAGCCTGGCCAACATGGTGAAACCCCGTCTCTACTAAAAATACAAAAATTACCCGGGCATGATGGCAGATGCCTGTAATCCCAGCTATTTGGGAGGCTGAGGCAAGAGAATCACTTGAACTGGGGAGGCAGGGGTTGCAGTGAGCCAAGATCACACCACCGCACTCCAGCCTGGATGACAGAGCGAGACTCTGTCTCAAAAAAAAAAGGGGGGGTCACATTCAGAGGTGGATCTGAATTTTGAGGGACACTATTCAACCCACTGCATGTATTGTCACTGTAAGCCAGGCCCGTCAAGAAAGATGTTGTCCAAAATGCTTTAGTTTCGCAAATATTCACCAAGTCCTTGTTAGGGACAGGGTCACATTGGATGCTGGGCCCTCGTGGGGACAGGAACATCCACCCTAGCCCTGTCTTCAGATGATCTCCTCTCTGTCCCAGGCAGGATAATATGGGGGAGGGAGGAGAGTAGGTGAGTCGGGAGGGGGGTGGCAGCATGGTGTGAAGGGGTGAAGGGCTGCGCTAGGCAGCTGGAATATTCTGCTTCCTACCTTAACTTCCACCATCTCAGATTATTTTCCTTTCGTGTGTGATGACGAGCAAGATGAGACAGGCCTTAGGATTTGCCACTGAAGCCAGAGAGAGCCCTGACACCCAAGCTCTTTTGACCTGTGCAGAGAAAGAGGAAGAAAACCAGGAGGCGAGGAACGAGGACAAGGTCTCTCTGGCTGGAAAACTCTGGTCCCAGCAACAGTATCTTGAGAAACAGCAGGATACTGCGGACCTGTGAAAGCTGCCTGCCGAGTGTTTTCTGCAGGCGACTAGACAGCTGTCCTGTCTCGCTGAGGGAACAGTGGCCAAACCTAACACATGACATGTAACAGGCCCGTCCTGTTTACTGGCATGGAGTGGACAGAGCAGTGAGCCTCCACGAGGGCCAGGGCTTGGGAATTCCGGAAGTCCCTCCCTGCTTGCCCAGTTGGTCACTTTATTTTTATTTTTTTAATCTATTGATTGATTGATTGAGATGGAGTCTTGCTCTGTTGCCCAGGCTGGAGTGCAGTAGCACAATCTCAGCTCACTACAACCCCCCCCTCCCAGGTTCAAGTAATTCTCCTGCCTCAGCCTCCCAAGTAGCTGGGATTACAGGCACATGTCACCACGCCCGGCTAATTTTTTTATTTTTAGTAGAGACAGATGGTGTTTCACCATGTTGGCCAGGCTGGTCTCGAACTCCTGACCTCAGATGATCTGCCCACCTTGGCCTCCCAAAGTGCTAGGATTACAGGCGTGAGCCACCAGGCCCGGCCTATTCCCTGTTTTTTTATGCTAGAAATCTGATCTTTTAAAATGTTGTTTAGGAGGCCAGGCGCAGTGGCTCACGCCTGTAATCCCAACACTTTGGGAGGCCGAGGCAGGTGCATCACGAGGTCAGGAGTTCAAGACCAGTGTGACCAACGTGGTGAAACCCCTGTCTCTACTAAAAATACAAAAGTTAGCCGGGTGTGGTGGCACGCGCCTGTAATTCCAGCTACTCAGGAGGCTGAGGCAGGAGAATTGCTTGAACCTGGGAGGCAGAGGTTGCAGTGAGCCGAGATCACGCCATTGCACTCCAGCCTGGGCAACAAGAGCAAAACTCCATCTCGAAAAAAAACTTTTTTTTAAAAGTGTTGATTAAACCAGGCACGGTGGCTCATGCCTGTAATCCCAGCACTTTGGGAGGCCTAGACGGGCAGATTGCCTGAGCTCAGGAGTTCGAGATCAGCCTGGGCAACGTGTTAAAACTCCGTCTCTACCAAAAATACAAAAATCAGCTGGGCATGGTGGCGGGCGCCTGTAATCCCAGCTACTCAGGAGGCTGAGACACGAGAATCGCTTGAACCCAGGAGGCAGAGGTTGCGGTGAGCTGGGATCGTGCCCCTGTACTCCAGCCTGGGCAGCCAAGTGAAACACTGTCTCAAGAAAATAAATAAATAAATAAAAATAAATAAAAAAATAAGTGTTTACAGTAACATCAAACCCTTACAATTATGCCATGCCGCCAGCTAAAGTTAATGTGTCTCCTTCTATTGATTTAAATAGATGACCTCTGCAAGTAGCCAGAACTTACTCTAATTGAGGCCATTTGTCTTCATCAAAAGTTTTGGGTTCCAAATAGTTGAGAAAGTAACTCAAAGAAAGCCTGTAAGGACTTGAATATAAAGTGGCTCCCTCTTTTCTAAGATTTCTATTTTTTTTTTGGAAAAAATTCTTGTCTGTTACCTGGGCTCTTCACTACCTTAGGGAGTGGGTGTGAGGCTGTGAGTAACTTCCTCTGTAGCCAGGCTGGAGGAAGTGATGGGGAGTGCATTTGGACCGACAAAAACAAAAACTGCCCCTCCGAATGTTCTCCAAATGGCTTAACAATGTGATCCGACTGAGTCCATGAAATAGAAGATCATGGTGTATGTGACGCAGATGAAAGCATTTTTTATATAGGTGCTCAGACCAAAGATCCACGTTCCTGTGAGGCCCTAGCGGGAAGTTATTTTCATTTCTTTCTAGCAACTGTTAGGAAATTATATTCCAAAAGGGGGCTAAAATATTAACAGAGCCCTGTGTGTCTTGGAATTCTGAAGGGAGAAGTAGAAGCCTCTGGAGTCTCTAGCAGTTCTTCAAAGCAGTGGTTCTCAAAGTGTGGGCCCTAGACCAGGATTACCTGGGAAATTGTGAGAAATGCAGATTTGAGGGCTCCACCCAGAACTCCCGAATCTGAAACTGAGGTTGTGGTCCAGCAATCTGTATTTTATTTATTTATTTATTTATTTATTTATTTATTTATTTTTGAGACAGAGTCTCACTGTTGTCCAAGCTAGATTGCAGTGGCATGATCTCAGCTAACTGCAACCTCCACCTCCTGGGTTCAAGCGATTCTCCTGCCTCAGTCTCCCGAGTAGCTAGGATTACAGACACATGCCACCTTGTCCGGCCAATTTTTGTATTTTTAGTAGAGACAGGGTTTCACGATGTTGACCAGGCTGGTCTCGAACTCCTAACCTCAGGTGATCGGCCTGCCTCGGCCTCCCAAAGTGCTGGGATTATAGGCGTGAGCCACCGCGCCTGGCCGCAATCTGTATTTTAGCAAGCCCACAGGGTGCTTCTGATGTGCACCAAGGTTAGAGAACCACAGCTTTGCAAAAGCACTTATTTGGCACCTATTGCAGTGGTTCCCAAACTTGGCTGCACGTTAGAATCATCTGGGGAGCGTTTAAACGATCCACTTCCCGGTTACATCTCTTACCAATGAAATCAGAATGTCTGGAAGTGGGAAGTAAACATTCGTTGTTTTGTTTTGTTTGTACGACAGGGTCTCACTCTGTCCCCGAGGCTGGAATGCAGTGCCTCGATCACAGCTGCACTCCAGATCGCTGCTCCGCTGGGGATCTTAAAAAGCAGAATAGGCCAGGTGTGGTGGCTCACACCTGTCATCCCAGCACTTTGGGAGGCCGAGGTGGGAGGCTCTCTCATGGATCACTTGAGCTCAGGACTTCGAGACCAACCTGGGCAATACAGTGAAACTGGTCTCTACAAAAAAAAAAAAAAAAAAAAAAAAGATTCCTTGCTGATTCTACTGTGTTGCAAAATTTGGGAAACACCAAATTACTGTAACCTCAAAGAGAAAGATAAGACACATAGGAAGCAGAAAGTGAGATGTGCTGTAAAAAAAAAAAAAAGAGAGAGAGAAAATACCACGGGGGTCCTTTTGAATAAAATGTGACCTTGTTTTTAGAAAATGCCTCCTGACTTTGAGAATTCCCCTTTCTGTCTCCCTGCCTCTACTTGCAAGAATTCAGATTGGGTGCCTCTCACCACACTGTCACGCTGCAAGTCACTGAGGACAATGACAGCAATCAGTCGCTACATGGAGCTGACCATCGAGCCTGTGCAGCAGGTGAGTGGCCATCGGTCACAGCCAGTGTCCGAGAGGGTGGGAAGCAGTCATGGAAGGCTTCCTGGAGGAGGTGATGCTTTAGCTGAGGGATGAGCAGGAGAAAACGAGAAGCAGGTAAAAAAGAAGGAGCTTTCCAAGGCTGCAATGGAGGGGCAGATGTGGGGGAGTGTTGGAGAGAAAAATATTTTCCCTGTCCCCTCATAACTGATGAAACACAGAGTAACAAGAAAGAAAAAAAACAGCTTTAAATGTACAAAGAAAAATGTGGCTCAAGGAGGTGGCCAGATGATGGAGGCGTATGTACCATATTAGGCTAAATCAAGAAAAAGAGATTTGGGGTTCTAGGGTGGGAGGCAAGGTGAGGGAGGACCTGTGTGGGAAATAAGGGTTTTCTTGCTATGCAGGTGAGAGTCTCTCGGGTGAAAGTAGCCCTCTTCCTGGTGCAGAAATATCTTTACAAATGGAAATTTCCTTTATGAAAGGGAAAATGTATACTCTATTTTCAGGCAGTTAGGGGAGGTTCATAGCTTCTGCTTCTGCTGGTTTTCAAATACCTTTAGGTCTAAGGAGTCCATGTGCTAAAGAGGCATATTTTGGGGTGGTATATGCTGCTGCCCTTTAGGAGTGAGGGGAGATGAAAGGGCTGGAGGAGGCAGGGGTTGGGTCATTTAGACAGAGTCTATCATCTTTTTTTTTTTTTTTTTTTGAGACACTGTCGCCCAGACTGGAGTACAGTGGCACGATCTCAGCTCACTGCAGCCTCCACCTCCCAGGTTCAAGTGATTCTCCTACCTCAGCCTCCAGAGAAACTGGGACTACAGGAGCGCGCCACCACGCCCAGCTAATTTTTGTATTTTTAGTAGAGACGGGGTTTCACCATGTTAGCCAGGCTGGTCTCGATCTCTTGACCTCCTGATCCACTGGCCTCGGCCTCCCAAAGTGCTGGGACTACAGGTGTGAGCCACCACGCCCAGCTGTGTCTATCATCTTGAGAGTGATGGGAGTCAGGAGGCTTGAGTACTGGAGACTCAGGGTCAGATGTGCATTTTAGAGCCATCCCAGGAAGTTGTCGCGGGTGGCCTGGGGAGAGGAGAGTAGCGGCCGAGCAGTCGGTCAAGGCCAGTTGGAAGCCCGAGGAAGAGGAATTGTAACCTAAACTGAGGTTGAAGCAGATGGAGAAGCAGAGACGGAGTTGAGTGAGTTGGGAAGTGGAGCGTTGGAGGGGTGAGGAGGTGCGGGTGAGGGAGGGAGGGCTCCGGGTGACTCCCTGAGTTCTGGCCTACACGAGGGGTCCTCAGGAGGAAGAGAATTGGAAAAGAGGTGACGAGAAGTTCACCCCATGTCCCACTATTCCACCAAGACTGTCTTGTCGAGGTCATCGATGACCTCCAAGCTGCTAAATCCACCATCATTCCATTCTGAGATTCCACGCACCCGGCCACCAGCTGCTCCTGGCGTCTGTGGCCCCCACTCTTCTGTGTTTCCTGCCACCCTCACAGGCTCTTCTTTGCCCTCGGCCTCTGCTGGCTCCTCCGGGTAAGCTTGACTGTAGACAGGGAGTCCAACGCCCTGTCCTGGGCAGGCTCCCTGCTCCTGGTGGGCCCTGCAGTCCCACAGTCCCCTCGCTCTGCACACCAGTTCTGCTGGCTTCCCCCATTCGTGTCTCCATCATTTCCCCTCCCTTCAGTTCCCATCTCAGCTGCCCAGCTGCCCATTCAGCTGTCACCATATGGCATCTCACACTTAACTCGTCCAACACAGAATTCTGGATTTCCATGCCTAGACCGGCTCCTCTCCCCATCTTCCTCATCTTAGTAAATGATGCACTGTCTTTGCAGTGGTTCAAGCCCAAAACTCCTCTCTTTCCCTGGCCACACCCCCATGGCCATCCATTCCTTTTGAGAGTCCTGTAAATGCTTCCTTATTTAAACTAGGTCTTGAGTCCAGCAGCCTCCTGGCTATCATCCTCTCCACTTCTTCTGTGGTTCTGCCCTGCCCATCTCTAACGAGCAGCCAGAAGGATCATTCACAAATGTAAATTACATCTTGTTCCTCCTTTGTTTAAAACACTCCTGTGGGCCAGGGCTCTTGGTGGCCCACACCTGTCATCCTAATACTTTGGGAACCTGAGGTAGGAGTATCGCTTGAGGCCAGGAGTTCGAGACCAGCCTGGACCACATAGCGAGACCCCGTCTCTCATCTCCTGCTCACTCCTGTCTAGCTGCACAGAGTTTCTCTCCATTCCTCTGCGCAGAATGTGCTCTCCCTCCTGATTTTTCACAACTGCCTCTTTCTTGTCTTTCCAGCTTCGACGTAAATGTCTTCTTCTCCAGAGCTCTTCCCTAACCACCCAGTCCGAAGCAGGACCCCTCTGTCCTTCTACTCTATTTTATTACCTATTGAAATTCTCTGCAAAGCGCTTATCACGATCTTTTACTTTGGTTTGTCTGTGTCCTGCTGAGATGTAAACTTTATCTCCTGTCCCGTTGACTCCTGGTGCCTATAACCTTGCAGTCCTGGGCTCTCAGTAAAGTGTGTCTTGAATACATGGTCCAGTGGTGAGGGCCCCTGCCAGGCTGCCCAGACACACTGGTGCCCAGAGAGACTCTGGGCCTGAGAGAGAGATTTTGCTCTTTGCTGTCGTTGCTCCTTGTATACTGGGTGCACAGAAGCTTGTGTATGACCTAAGCAAAGTTCAGAGAGATTCAGAGCATGCCTTTGTAGCTAAGAGCCCACTTCAGCCATTAAACCATCTTTCTTTTTTTTCTTTTTTTTTTTTATTATACTTTAGGGTTTTAGGGTACATGTGCACAATGTGCAGGTTTGTTACATATGTATCCATGTGCCATGTTGATTTCCTGCACCCATTAACTCGTCATTTAGCATTAGGGGTTTTGCCATGTTGTCCAGGCTATTCTTGAACTCCTGACCTCAAGTGATCCGCCTGCCTCAGCCTCCCAAAGTGCTGGGATTACAGGTGTGAGCCACCGCACCTGGCCTATATCTATTATTATTATTTTATTAACAATTAATAATGTTATTTTAAATTGAGGCGCAGAGAGGTTAAGTAACTTGCCCAAGATCCCACAGTTAGAAAAATCACAGAAATAGGATTCAAACTAAGCCTGCCCAATTCAGGGACCTGGGCTTTTATGAAGAGAATGTGCTCTCTGTGCTACCCCTTTGCACTTGCTCAGTTAGCAGTTTTAAACACTGTTGTACTGTGAATGTCCCAATGGGCAAGATTGTGGGGAAACAGGCACCCTGTTGGCTATGTCCACTGATATATATCCCATTGGAAGGGCCATCTGGAAATGGGTAAGGAGAGCTGATGAGGTGCTCCCTTGTTTTCCCAGCAACCCCCCTGAGCACTGGTCCTAAGGAGCGATTTTCCAGGAGACGCAGGGGGAGCAGCACCGTGGTTCAGGCTGAGCCTCCAGAGGGGCAGAGGGGCCCCGTGGGGCCATATGGATCAAATCCTGCATCCTCGGCTTGGAGTGTTTGAAAATTCTGTTTTATCTTTTGACGCAGGTGTGGTCAGGCCTTGGGCATTTATAGAATTTGTCATTGTTGTTCCTGGGAGGCATCTGCTTCTCCACTCCCATCCAGAGCCTTCTGTTTGAGCATCCTTCCCAGCTGGGAAGCAGGGTGGCCCCTCACCTGTGTTCCTGCTTCCAGAATGCTGCCTTTGTTTCTCTTGTGGATTTTCTCTGCCGGTCCACGTGACTCTCACAGGACCCTGTGCACTTAACCCATCAAGGGCTGAAGCCCCGCTGGATTTGGGTCGAGTACTCATAGCCATTCTCCTCATGTGTCCCAGGCATTTACATCTGAGCCCCATGACACCCCCTCACTGGAGGCGAAGCAGGGATTATCATCCCCTTTTATAGATTAGGAAACTGAGACTCAGAGAGGACAACTTTCTTTCTTAGGTGATGTGGTTTAGCTGTGTCCTCACGCAAATCTCATCTTGAATTCCCACATGTTGCAGGAGGGACCCAGTGGGAGGTAATTGGATTAGGGGGGCAAGTCTTTCCCGTGCTGTTCTCGTGACAGTGAATTAGTCTCACGAGATCTGATGGTTTTATAAAGAGGAGCTCCTCTACACAAGCTCTCTCTTTGCCTGCTGCCATCCATATAAGATGTGACTTGCTCCTCGTTTACCTTCTGCCATGATTGTGAGGCCTCCCCAGCCATGTGAAACTGTAGGTCCATTAAACCTCTTCTTCTTCCCAGTCTCGGGTACGTCTTTGTCAGCAGCATGAAAACAAACTAATACATTAGATCACATGGTTAATTAGTGGAAGATGCTGGTCTAGAAAGCAGGTTGTTTGCCCTGTCATGTGTCAGTGGAAAGATGTGAATCCTGCAGGACTTCGAAAGTTCAGCTGGTGGAGCTTTGTAGATATCTGAGAAGTCCCCATGAGCCCATTGGGGGAAGCTTTGGTCTGAGAGAGAGAGAGAGAGAGAGAGAGAGAGAGAGAGATAGGTAGATTCATAGATAGATACATACATAGAGAGAAAATCTCACAAGTTTCTTTCTACCTTAAACCTTCCTAATTCATCCCAACTCATTTTCATCCCCTGCCGGTGGGCATGAGGAAAGCCTCTATGGCGTGCGTTTTTAGCAGTAGCTATACAGATTTCAAATGTACATACTCTCTTTAATCCAGCAATTCCGCCTCTAGGAATTTATCCTTTACTCTGAAATCTTGGATGTACAGTATAATTTACTGCAGTCAGTATTGATTGCAAAAGCAAGAGACTGGAAACACATTAAACACCCATTAGTAGGGGATGGGTTAAATAGACTGGGAACACCTGAAATGCTACCCAAAACCTCCCAAATCTTCTGACACAGAGCTATCTGTAAGGCATAGTGTTAGGTGAAGAAAAGCAAGGTGCTTAAGAGAATAGAGTGTGTGCTACCATTTTGGAAATCGGGGGAAATATGTGTGCGTGCGTTTGGTTGTATATGTATAGAGTATCTGGAGGGATACACAAGACACAGGGCACTGGCTGCCCTGGGGAGAACTGGATGGCCAGGGCAGGAGAGCACAGGTAGATGCTGCCCTGCACACCCTTTTGTACATTTTGAACACTGAAGTCTGTGGATGCTTTGACAATTCAACCATCAAAACTAAACTACGTGTCCTTGCCTGCCCTTTCTCACACACCTTGCAGGCAGGCTGCAGTGCCACCAGGCTGCCAGGTGACGGACAGACGAGCGCTGGAGATGTGTCCCTGCAGGAACCCCCATCGTACCCTCCCGTTCAGGTCATCCGGGCCCGAGTGTCTTCCGGCAGCTCCTCTGAGGTCTCCTCCGTCAACTCTGACCTGGAGGTACACGGCTGTTGCCTGCTGGGCGGGTGCGTGGGTGCCATCGTTCGCCGACACTTGCTGGGTGCTCCTTGGGGCTTGCACAGCTGTTCTCATCTTATCCACGTTAACCTCATACCTGCTAAATAATGAATGAGGCCAGGCGCGGTGGCTCACACCTGTAATTCCAGCACTTGGGGAGGCTGAGGCAGGTGGATCACCTGAGGTCAGGAGTTCGAGACCAGCCTGGCCAACATGGCGAAACCTCATCTCTACTAAAAATATAAAAATTAGCCGGGCATAGTGGCGGCCACCTGTAATCCCAGCTACCCAGGAAGCGAAGGCAGGAGAATCTCTTGAACCTGGGAGGCAGAGGTTGCAGTGAGCCGAGATCGCACCATTGCACTTTAGTCTGGGCAACAGAACGAGACTCCGTCTCAAAAAAAAAAAAAAAAAAAAAAAAAACCACGGGCCCACTACAGTCTGTGTCAGTACCAACAAGAGATTTCCACGGTCACATTAGTTGCAGGGACACTGCATATTGGGGTCCAGTCTTCACAGATCACTTGCGTGATAAATGAATGAATGAGTAATACATTTTTTAAAGTCTCGGTGTTGGCTGGGTGTGATGGCTCACGCCTGTAATCCCAACACTTTGAGAGGCCAAGGCAGGCAGATCACCTGAGGTCGGGAATTCAAGACCAGCCTGGCCAACATGGAGAAACCCCATCTACTAAAAATACAAAAATTAGCCAGGCGTGGTGGTTTGCACCTGTAATCCCAGCTACTTGGGAGGCTGAGGCAGGAGAATCACTTGAACCCGGGAGGCGGAAATTGCAGTGAGCCGAGATCACGCCCCTGCACTCCAGCTTAGCCAACGGAGCGAGACTCCGTCTAAAAAAAAAATTCTCAGTGCTTCTCAAACTAATTTGCCCATGGGAGCTTTTCTCCCCCCTGAGGAGCACCAGCTACATCCTGCTGTGTTAGTGGTGCCATACGCAAGTGGGCCCTGTGGTGGGCACCATGGCTGACACCTGTATAAACTTTACCTCATTTTGAGTTTGTATGTCTGTGAATAAAACACGTCACAGCTTGGATCACACACAGGCGTAACTCGCAGGTCCGAGCTGTTCTCTCTCTTGGTCCCACCGCTGTGGTTCCCAGCCCCAGTGAGTGAGGAATTTTCCATTTGTCTGTGGAAAAATGAGAACCACAAGGACAATGTGGTGGCCGCTTGTATGTCAGCAGACAATTGCCAGCTGTCTTTTGGTGTGGGGAGAGGACTGTCTTCCGTTTTGAGTTTGTGTCCTCCCAACTGTTTTGGTGTTAAATGCCCTTTTAGGAAAGAATGGTAATAGCAGTAGTTGGTGTTGGGTTTTTGGTTTGGGTTTTAATTGGCCTTATTTGGCAAAATAATCAATCAGCCATTGTAAGTCGCCTAGATTGGTTGAATTTAAACTGACCCTTGAAATCTGAAACTCAGAACCACTGACTGGGATGAAGTCTGGATTCCTCAGGGTGGCGGTCCCGGCCTTTCA